>NC_142622.1:29525159-29610159 GCF_059453375.1 Lepisosteus platostomus | reverse complement strand
AATTATTAATTGTAGCAGTAAGTCACAAAATGATTATTTTGATGGCTATTAGAATCCAACCTTGCGGGATAACTCAAACAACGCACACACACGGATACTATTACACGAGAATACATTTATTAATGCATAAAATGTGCATACTGTATAAACATAACAGATCTCATCGTGAGGGTTAGCAGAATACAAAAGGTATATTCAATCACGAAGAGTTACAAACCAAGAGGACATACATTCAGTATATCATTCATTTAGACCATTTCGTAAATGCACTTGGTTACAACTTCTACACTAGATACTCAAAAGCAAGCACTGTACATCACTCATAGGAATTAAATTGATATCAACTGGGGTTGAGGTAACAATTGAATTCTCGAGCTGTAATGCAGAATGTTGAATACTCATCCAATCTGTGTGGATTCAGATCTCCCTGGGACACAAAGAAGCAGTGGCAGGTTTGTTGCTGTGTCCAATCGGCGCCCTCTGGCTCGGTGCCAGGCAGTACTGTTGCGGCGTGCAACGTGGTGGGAGAGATTCCTGCTGCGATGCGCTGCTGATGCTCTCTGAAGTTAATTAGTGTTAGTGTAGTTAGTGTTGGCTTACTAGCAGAGTTTTTGCACAGGAGAAAAGTGACTGTGGGTCCAAGCAGGTCACACCCTTTTAGACTGGAAGAAGACCTGTTCGTTCCTGATGAAGTGCTAGTTCTGAATTTTTGATCAGGTGAGCTTTCGCGGTTGGTTCACGAGGGCTAACCTCAGGTGGATCCTTTGGTTACGCGCTGGCAACCTCTGTTCTAGACTCTTAGAACAAAGTAAAGTCCTGCACTCGGACACACTGTCCATTACGTGGAGGTCCGAGCTGAGTCTGAGGATGTCCAGGAGGAGCTCTGAGGCTGAGAATGTCCAGGAGGCGCTCTGAGGAGCTCTGAGCTGCCTGTTTTACCTGGAGGAACTATGATCGTTCATAGGTTGAAAGTTTCATGGGCATCTGAGACCCATGTGGGGTTAACCTGCCCTACCAGTTTCTGATTGGCTGATGATGAGTAACCATGCACTCTGACCTTAGAGTTGTAAACAACTCCCAGACTTTGAGGTGCCAGAGATGACCATTTATTAGGGTTGCTGGAGAATCTCAGCTTTGGAATTTGTTCCTTATCAGGACACTCTATCAGCTAGAAAAACACCTTAATTGTGAACCAAATGTAATGGCCTCTCTGTATCAAGCACCACTGAGATGAAGGAGAGAGGGACTGGCAAGGGAGCAGCAGACTTAATTCCTGTACTGTAATAAGCCTTGCCGCTACATTACAAGGACAATACAATTTTGTTTGAGGGTTTTTCAACAAACCTAAAATGATGAATATTGTGACTGGAGAATGGTTTAAGTGGAATTATTTTACAAAACACATTTTAAACTTATAATTAATAAAGCTGTCTATTTTCCAATTGCATAAGGACTTGGAGAAATCAGGAAAAAATATTGAAGATTCAACAGTTCCCCTTGAAGTCACTTGGGATCAAAATACAGAAATTCACAAATTAGGCTTACATGATGAGTATGCCATGTTGAGGTTTGTAAATCATTGGCATGCTTCCAACACATTCCCTGAGGGCTTATGGATATTTTCCAGAAACCCTAGTGTGCATGTTATTTGTCACTTGGATTAATAAGTGTTTCAAGGTACAACCCTGGGGATGCTGTAGTTCTCTCAAATGTGTATTTTTCTCAAATGTGCAAATAAAATAGTATACTTACAGTATCTGAAAAAAGGAAATAAGGCTGGTATCAGCAGTGTCACACTCTCTTCCTACCACATTCTCACACGGAAGCGCACCTGCACCAATTACACACCTGCCATGAGCACTTCTGTTAAACAAATTGACTTCCTGTCAATCAGCCAACCACGACTCTCCACCAATCAGTGCACCTCCTCCATCTCACAATACCTAAACCCTCCAAAACCCTCTACTCTTGGTTGTTCTTTGGAGCTCCTACCTTGTCTTTGTTTTTGGATCATGCTCTCTACTCATATTGAACCTTGGAACTTTCCTTTCACCATGTCGTCTGTCTTGCCCTTTTGGATTGGAAACTTTCTCGCCGACCTTCGTTATGGACCTTGGAACTCGACCCGGACCTCGCCCCTTGTCTAGCCCTCATTCCCTCTGGAGACTTCTCACTCATCTCTTAACTCCTAAGGTACCGCATAGGGTTCATCTTCACGTTCGCTCAGTGGGTCATTCATGACAAGCAGTTCTGTTTCAATAATGAAGGCAGTCATCCCCAGTGAAGAAGTGTCTTGTCACTGACTAGCCACATAATAAGAACATAAGAATGTGTGAAATCTTACAAATGAGAAAAAATCATGCAGCACATTTAGCCTGTTTGGTTATTTGATCCAATTCAGCCTTTTTACCATCTTGAACCAAAAAGCTGGGTAGCTTGTTCCATATACTCACAACATTTTGGGTAAAGGAATGCCTCCTCTTCTCACTGTTAGATGCACTTCCACATTGTTTTAAGATAATTTAATAGAACTGTTTACAATTGTTTTGCTCTTGTGTTGACTGATTCCAGAGCTTTTTTTGTAACTTGGTGACCAAAACTGCACATACTGTAGTATTCTAAAGAAGGCCTAACTAGTAGATTATACAAACTTAACTTGATATGCCTGGACTTGAATTCTGCATTGTTTACTATGTAGCCGTAACGAAACGGTTCTTTCCGGACCCTATGCGGACGACACAATCCAGAATTGCGAGGAAACACTATGGAAAAAGTCATGCAGGAATATGGGAATGAAAACAGGGGGGCGTGTCCAAAGTGCGGTGGTGCACGGGGAGGTGTGACCGAGGCAAACAATCCAGAAGAAATCCAACAGGAGAATCCAAAACGAAAGCAAAGGTCCACGGCAGTGTAATCCATCCAAAAACCAGGGATTAAAAACAGGTGCCGGGTCGGGACTGGCGGGGGGAACAGGAACAGGAGCAGGAAGCTAAAAACATAATGGAGCGAAATAAAGGTGAACTGAAACAGGGTGGAAACAAGGAACAGGTGTGGGGAAAGAGGCAAACGAGGAAGGGCTGGAGTTCCCTTAAGAGGAGGGGTTTGCGATCATGACAGTAGCCTAATATTTTGTTTGCGCTTTTTGTTTATTTACATCGTCTAGAAGCCAATGTAATAAGCTGTGTCAACATAAAGAGTAAGCACAGTTCTACAGTGTTGACTAATCTTCCAAATTTTGTATAATCAAAAATTGACTACTGTACCGACTATTCTGTCACGATCGTCATCCCTCCTTTAGAGGGCACTTCCACCTTGTATTTTTTTATTGTCATTACGTGCACCTGCTCCCTGTTACCCTCTTATTATTTAAATCTGGCGTCTCCGGTGTTCAGGGCTCAGCATTAGAAGACGGACGCCTGGAAGCCCGCCTACCAGCGGGTCAAGAAGTGGCCCAACGGCACAGGCTTCAACATGGCATCTTGACCACCTGGGTCCAGGGCTCAGAGTGCCTGGCCTTTATTATGGTTTTAACTTCTGTGTTCCTGTTCCTGGTTCCACATCCCTGTTACCTAGTTCCTGTTTTTAACTATTTCCGTCTTGGACGGATCTCCCGGCGCCCTGTTTTCCCTTATTGGACTTCCCTTGTTCGGCCTCGTTCGCCTGTGCTCCCCCCCCATGCACCGGATCACTGTCTTCACTGCCCCCTTGTCCATCATCCCATCCATTCCTCCCGTGTCTTCCCTGAGGTCCTTCTCGAGTCACTTCTGGATTATACCATCCCGCATAGGGTTTTAAACTACGTGCTCCACGGGAATCGGATTCTGATTTCACTCTGAGGTTGCATCCCTTGTCCAGGACCCCAGGCCTCTCTGTGTGCTGCCTTTAGTCCCCAGACTAAACAGCCCATTTTTCCATTAAGACTCTTTACTGGTTTCCAGACTTGAAACCAGTTAAGAGTCTAGGGAAGTGGTTTGATAGCACATTGAAAGATGTAGCCAATGTACCAGGAGTAAAGATCCAGACTGAGTAATGGATGACCACAATAGAGAAGTGTGGATTGCCAGGAAAATACAAGTCATGGATATATCAGCACGGGGTGGTTCCCAGAGTGTTGTGGCCATTGTTAGTATACGATGTCCCAATGACAGCAGTGGAATCTAAGAAACTAAAAAATGTACAGTATACAGTAGCACCTTGACTCACATGCTTCAAACATCCCCACAACATGGTCCAATGTGACTTTAAATGGATAAAAATGGATCTTCATGTTGTTTTTGATGTAAAACAGATCACTATGAATCTGCCTTTTACATTTAAAGCCTAAATATTATATTGTAATTGAAAGTGCACGTGGTGTAGACATTCTACAAAAATCATTTAAAAAAACACTTGGAGTTCACTGTTCTTGTCCACTCCTTCTTCCTACTCTGCTCCCTCAAGCCTTCTTTTACCTGCAACTTAATCTCTCCCTTTCTGTGGCAAGCTAGTCATGCCTTACTTTCCTTCAGTCTCCAGCCTCCTCTTCTTCTCTTTCATCTTCCCTCTGAAAAGACACCTGTGTCCAGTGAACATCAAGACTTTTCTGGCAACTCAAGCTCTTCTGCAAGTTTAGTCACCTTCTGCCTCTAATGTGTGGACTGTAGTGTAGTGTGTTCGGTCTCTTTCAGCATTCATGATACACTCCATTCATTGTTTTATCTCCTGTCCTAAATAAGTTCTTGTACTGCACTGTGTAAATGTTTAAATTATACTAATTTTAATTTATAAAAAGTTAAAAATGTAATTACAATGCATCATAACAAGTGTAAGATACCTTGGATAAAAGCATTAGCTGTTAAATTAAGAATATGTGGCTATTGAAAAAACAAAGTATGATTAATCACATTAGTTTTTAGATTTTCTGTTACAAAAGACTAACCTCCTCTTTTTTCTTTTCCATAACAAGAAAAGCAACAAGTGGTGTTATTTGGTAGTTTCCCAATTATGCTTTAGATGCATCAAATTACTTACATGTACTTGATTTTTTGGTTTCTATAAGACTTTTCTAAGTGACAGAACAGAATATGTGGCTTTTTTCAAGCCAAAACACTTGTTTTAATACTTAGTATTACTTTAGTTTCTTATTTTTCCTGAAACCTTTAAGATGAAACTGGTGCTTGTCTTTTTAAGCTTGCCAGTAATTCAGATACAGTACTGTCCAACCCTTTTGGCATGCAATATATTATGATACCAACATCATAAAAAAACTCCTATACCAAAAAAACAGCCCTGAGCTCCTTGAAGCTCCTTTTGATGTATTCCTAAGGTATATGAGAAGGGTTTAAGTAATGCAGATTAAACTCTTTTTATGTCACTCCCTCTGCATTTAGCTCCAGAGAATTAAGTGTATCTAATGCCCTTATTTCTCTCCTTCTAACAGTTATCTTGTCTTTGCTTGGCACATTATCACCTCTTCCAGGGTTCTTTCGAAAATCCATCTTAAACACACAAACTGCTTCACCTAAATTGCTGTTTTTAGCTTCTATAAATTAAATAGGATGTTTTGTCAATTTTTATATGTTTGATATGACACCATCTGTTCTGCGTTCATGCAAGTTTTGTTTTGTTCTGATACTTACGTAGTAAAAATATCTTCATGCAGTGTAACCTAGAAGATAATTTTTTTTTTAACTTTGTAAGGTACTTTAAGATAATAGATTTCATTAGAAACTCACTATAGGCTGCTGTCATGACAAAGTGACCTTTTTTGCTTCCTACAGTTGAAATAACGTCTTTTCAGGAGCCATTTTGCTGCTGTACAGATGAAGGGGCAGCCCTTGTATGAACCCAGTGGAGTGCTGTGTTGTTGAATGTACTTCTCTTGATAAAGTGATGATCAAGGTCCATTATCCTTTAGAAACCAGCAAAGCAAGGTATGGTTTATTGTGAGGTATCAGTGAGATTCTGGTGTTAAGATGCACAAGCAACATCTGTTTTAGCTTATTAAACTAAACTGAATTTTTGCTTAATCACAAAAAGTGACACAAAACATAACTTCCAAAACTCCAAACCAAATAAGTACCAGTATAAGAAATACTGTCTTTTTTATTTTTTGAAGATTAACTTTTAAGTAGTTAATCATCTGTTAATAGTTCTTCAGATCTTCACTGATTGGTGGAATACCAATCTGTCACAATCGTAAACCCCTCCTCTTAAGGTCGCTCCAGCTCTTCCTTGCTCAGTACTCATTCCCTACACCTGCCTCTGGTTCCTGCCCCCCATCCTATAAAAGCCAGGTACTCACTCTGTTCCGGGCTCTGAATTGGTTCCCGTACAAGGCGAGTCCGGGACCTGGAAGTCAAGGTTTTAAAGTTCCTGTTCCTGACGGTTCCAACCCGGTTCCAGTTTTAATTCTGTTTGTCTTGGATGGACTGCCCAGTTCTGGATTTTGCTTACTCTCGGATTCCCCATTGGACTCAGTTTTGGACAGTTTGCCTCGACCACACCTTCCCCAAACACCAGCACACTATGGACATGCCCCTTGTTTTCATTCCTGATCCCTGCATGTGTTTTCCTCACTCTACCCCGGATTGTGTCGTCTGCATAGGGTCCGGAGAGAATGCTTTCATGACACAATCTTCATGTCTTATTTGATGTGCAAGGCAATTAAGTAAAAGTTCAGTATGTGACTAGAGACTGTGTAATACTTAATTTTCACAGCTTCCACTTTAAGGTCAGCTTCATAAAACACTCTTTTGAATATGAAGCCAGAGGGTTACTATAGAAGTTAGTAATTACACAAATAATTAAGTGTTCAATTGTAAACCATTAGCAGATTAACGAATAGATTACAGTGCCTAGAAAACATTTGTGAATCCACTACAGTTGTTTGTATTCATGTATATTTTAGGCTTGAAATGTAAGAAAATCTTCATGAAATTGTTAATAAAAAATGAAAATTCCTTAAAGATTAAACATGCAATAAGATACATCTGAATTATTTAAGGTTTGGATTTTGACTCTGCAAAATTTAATCGTCTTCCGATATTCTGTTACAGATCTGTTTGGAACATTGTCTTGCCTTATGACCCACCATGGGCTCAGCTTCATGACGAATGGAAGGCCTGACGTTCTCCTCCAGACTTTGCTGACAAAATGCCAGATTTGTTGTGATGGCAAGCTGCCTGGGTCTTGAGGCAGTAAAGCAGCCCCAAATCATGATTCTCCCACCACCTTGCTTGATGGGCTGCATGAGGTTTTTCTGTTGGAAGGAAAAGTTTGCTTTCTCCATTTACAACACAAAAGTTTTCTCATTGTGGCCAAAAAGTTCAACTGGTCTGTCTATCCTCCCATGAAAACTATTCCTGTTAAATCTTTTCCTGATGGTTGTGGCTTGAATACTGACATTATACATGACAAGAGAGTCCTGCAGATCCTTAAATGTTACTGTGGGGTTCTTTGTAAATTCCTGGCTGATTTTCAGGATTGCCCTTGAGGAGGTCTTGGTAGGATGACACCATGATGACACAGTAAATCACAATCTTGAATATTTTCCATTTGTAGACTATCTGTATGATAATTAATGGATGGTACTTCAAATGTTTAAATATGGTTTTGTAAGCCTGCAGAATGATGAACATCAACTACACTTTGCAATCAATCAACATAAGTTGATACAATTTAGGTTACAGAGTAGAATACAAAAAATTACCATTTACAATTTACAAGATTTACACAAATAACACAAGGAGATATGGTAGGGATAGGAGGTATTTAGCAGTGATATTTATATCCTGAGAATGTGAGGTACTGGGAACCACATGGGTGCACCAGTTTCAAGGGGACTATTTATCAGTGGTCGTTTGGGTTATTGCTGGTGGCTGCTGTGGTTGTTTATTTAGCAGTTTTATTGCCTGAGGGAAAAAGCTGTTTTGAAATCTGTTGGTTTTTGTCTGTATGCTTCGGTATCATTTTCCAGACGGTAGTAGAGAAAACAGATTAGGGTTGGGATGACTGCAGTCCTTGAGAATAGACTTGGCCTTCAGAGAATAGACCTGACCCTCAGGTCCTTTCTCTGAAGGCCAGGTCTCTTTTTTTTTTTTAGATATTCAGTAATGTCTTTTTTTGTGGCACAGCATTTTCCACTAAGCTGTTTCAGTAGTTCAGTGAACATCTTAAAAATGCAATATATAGGCAAAAATGTTTTAGCTGAGGGAACAGTAGCCTGACTGTAAGAACAAGGCTGACAGAAACCCATTCAGCCTTGACCTTATACCAAGCCCTGTTTAAAAACTCAATGTAGTGAAGAGCAAATTCAGTGCTTGTTTACTTATTCCCCAATTATCTAACCACCTGATTCTAATTACCCCTTAATTATACAAAGTAAACTATTGGTCCACTTATTATTTCACATAGACTGGTTCTTTTTGATATTGCATTTCAGAAAATGTTGAATTGGTAAATATAAATAACCAAATATAAAACCTATTGTTGTAATTAACATGATATAATTAAACAATTATGTCATGGTAAGAAATTGTAATTCAAAATTACAATACATATAAAATATAATTATTTGTGGGTTCACATTTGTTTCTGAGCACTATTGATGCTTCTGACATTTATGTAATGTGTATGATCCCTTCAATGATGAAGAATTAGTATTAGAAGTATAGTAATGTATTCCTACAAATGCTAGGTACTTGTTTTATGTTGGTATTTATCATTCATATATTAATAGACAAAAAGTTTGGTAACATTTAACAAGATATTTGAAAATGTTTTTCCAACATCCATACACAACCAGAAAGCTGCATATTCTTGGTAAGAGTTTCAGCAAGTCTCTCCCAGGAGCCCAGGGTGAGAAAATAGCCTGGATGGGCCGTCGGTCTATCTACATTTTTGTCAGTTAATTCAATTATTAGAAAAAAAGTATAAAGCATAAACTCTGCATTTTTAGCATAGTTTCACACCATTTATACATTTTTCCTGTAAAAGATTTGTCAGCAATTGTCTCACAACTTAATTTTGAAAAACAGATAAATGCAGATTTTAGCACAGTCTTCTATTTGTTCAGAAAGTGTATATGCATGATATAATGAAAATGGAAAAGTATATTTCATAGAAGAGGTTTGTTAAATGAAATTTGTCTTTGATGTACAAAATAAGCTTAATGACACTTATCCAGCAGGTCCCATGATCAAAGCTAATTCCTGCAAAATAATGAACTTTCAATTTTTTAGTCAGGCTGCTTTATCACAATGATCTGTTTCCAATCAAAAATAATATTTTTCCATATGTTTTGAAGTGAGATATTGTCAAAATTATGAAGAGCAGGGGAGAGTCACAAAAAGGCAGGTTTCCTTATTTAAAATGTTAACTCTAAAATGCTTCAAAAATATAAAATTAAGAAATCTCATGTTATTTCTCAAAGAGTTTTAATTTAACAGCAGCGTTGCCCACATTATAGTCTGATCTCATCACATCTCGGTACCTAAGCAAGGCTGTGTGCCTGGACAGTACTGAGATGGGAGATCTCCAAATGAAAACCAGGTTGCTGTTGTAATGAGTGATAGTTGAGCAGCAGGTGGCACTCTTCCATCTTGATCAGTTAACAAAGCAGTGAAAGAAAGAAAAAGAACATAAATAAGAGCCTGTGTTAAGTGTAAGTGTAAATTATATGAAGAAAAGGTTTCATGATACAATGGAAAACTCCCTCAGATATGGATAGTTTCAGCACACTTTGCAGATTATATCAGTCAATAACAGATGCAAACTGAATTCACTTGCATCCAAAGTAACTGCTGGTAGGTTCAGTTGGATAAATGTAATGCATTTTAAATTACAAGCTGGCACAGAAAACTGCCATAAATTATGAAGGCAGGTGATTTAGCTATGAAAGGTCAATAAATAAACATGAGCACATCAAAAATCTCTCTAATATGCAGAGTGAACAAATTGATCAGAGTACTGATCACAATTAGGATATAGATAGCTGGCAGCAGTGATAAAATGAATGGTAGAATGGTATGTGATATGGGATGCCAGTGTTAATTTCCTGAAATAAACAAGGCAGAATGGATGAATGTCTATATTAGTTAGGGTCTGCTTATAGTGCCCTTTGAAAAGAGAAAGAACAAGGACTTCCACTCAATTGGGATTTCAGCTGCTTTTAAAAGAGATTGAATAAGTGGGTCAATGGAGCCAATAGTAAATGAGCAGCATGTCTGGTAAAAAATGCTTTAAATATCTTTTAGACTGTCATTTTTACAAAGCTCAGCTAGTAGATTCAATGCAGAGCTGTGATGTAAAACTGAGAGGACTAAATTAAACTCATGAAAATCAGCAATACTGTCAAATTTAAAAATTCCAAATGCACAAAGGGCATTAATAAAATGCTCTATGAATGAAATAACTGTCAAAACATTATTTTTGTAGGTAATTGAAATTAAGTAATGATTTGTTCACAATAAATATAACTGACTTATGACATTTCATAAGGCTGCTTAATAGGTTACAGAATTGATGGTTTTTAGGAGGAGTCTGCACCAGGAGATTGTTTTTCTTAACTGAAGTTGATACCTTGGGACCAATGCCAGGGCTGCTGTGATATGAAACTAAGTTTCAGAATTGTTGCCTGTTTGTTGTTAATATTGATAAATGTAGTTCAGAAGGGATGAAAACAGCCAAATTCAATCAGCCACATCTGTCAGTAATTTGTAATCATTCCGGATGTAATTTCTTTTCCCCAAAATGTATAAATACTATATGTTATCCCTTCCTTTTTTTCTCCTCACATACACCTTTTTGAATGGATTGTGCTACAGCTCTACCTTCCCCTACCTTTTTTCATTGCCGCAGTTTATTTCACTTTGCAATGAATATTACAATTAGCCTTTTGATCTCAGTCAGAAATCTCTGGCTCACATTCAGCCTGTACCCACAAGTTTTACATCTGCTGCTTTACTGTCTCATTCACTCATTTTTCAACCTCAGCCAGCCTTATCCCCGAGTCTTTTTCAAGATTCTATTCCTTGCTGAGACTGAGATCTGCTGTTGTCATCCCATAATTTGAAAGACAACCAGCTACACGACCATCCTGTTATTTCTCCTGCAAACCAAGGCTTCTCTGGACAATCTCGCTGTAACATTTGCAAATCATGTTTCCCTAGTACTAACAACAACCAAGAATTAATTGTACTGAAAGGACTATGGAGTGCTTTAGTCAAAATTTGACTTAACCCGCTTGGCTGGATAGCCGATATAGCTGGATAGGGATGCTGGTTTGCAGGGATACATACTTGAACTTCAGAAATTGAAAGTGAGAAAGAGAATCAACAATATTGTTGAAATTACCTGGGATGTGAGATGCAACAATTAGAAACGAATTCAAAAGAGAAAGCCATTGAGATGACTGAGGAATGTCATGATAAATTGAGCAGATCTTCCTTTGTTGACTATAGATGGCTCTGAACGGATAAGGACCCATTGCTTCCAATTGTTGCCTCAAAAAAAAGCAGCAATGAAAACTGAAAACTATTCAAATAAAGTGGAGGAATGAACAGAAGGAGAGATGATGGTAAATGCAGAAGGCCAATACATTGCTAACCACTGACTCCGAAAATACAGTAGCCTCCGAAGCAAATGGAAGGGCTGTGACTATACAAACTCTTCGGAGAGAGCAAGACTCATCATAAGAGACAACCCTTTCCAGTTTGTTAAAAATAAACACCACGACAGAAGTTCTACTTTGCAATTTGAGGTAAGAGTGGCATAAAGATCACATTTATGATGAAGAAATGTAAGGGAGATGGGAGATAATGTACAGTATTTATATTTTGGCTAAGGAAATGATGTCAGGAGTGATTGCTAATTACTGACAGCTGCTTCCAATTGAACTTGGCTGTTGTCATCCGTCTCTAACTTTCGTTATAAACTCCATATCATGCATTCAAAAAAACCTTTCCTTCTATTAAAAACATGACTGTAGTGAAACATCAACAAACTCTTAGTTAACACAAAATTCCATTCAAGATGCAAATCAAAGAAATATATTTTTTTAAAGTACCAGGCACCTTCAACTGATTGATTCCTCTCCAAATATTAGATCTAGATCTTGCAAAAAACATGGTAGAGTAAATGTTTTTAAAATTCATATAACCTCTTTTACATAAAATCAGAAGGGAAAGATTCTCCTTCAAACTGCTTTACAAATTATTTGCGGTTATTTGCTGTCCTTCCGGTGTTTCTCTCTCTCTGGGGCTATTTATTTCCGGTCTTGCTCTCTGCCCTGGCTCAGCATTGACGTTCGGATGTCCTGAGACCCGCCTAGCACCAGGTCGCCCTACGTCCGCTACCTGAGGGCATAGGTTTCTATACTGCACTCCTGAACTCTTTGCACTAATCAGCCCGGGCCTTTTTCTCGTTCCGCCGCTACACATATGGGTCTTTTTCCGCTCTCCTTCCGGTGTTTCTCTCTCTCTGGGGCTATATATTTCCGGGTCTTGCTCTCTGCCCTGGCTCAGCATTCTGTCACGGACGTCCAACGGGAATAACCGTGGAGAGCAGGAGAGTGGAAAAAGACACATATGCGTAGCGGCGGAACGGGAAAAAGGCCCGGGCTCGTTAGTGCAAAGAGTTCAGGAGTGCCGTATAGAAACCTATGCCCTCAGGTAGTGGACGTGGGGCGACCTGCTGCTAGGCGGGTCTCAGGACATCCGAACATCAATGCTGAGCCAGGGAAGAGAGCAAGACCCGGAAATATATAGCCCCAGAGAGAGAGAAACACTGGAAGGACAGCAAATAACCGGAAATGACAGACAGGACAGAGAAGGAGCGCCCTCTGGCTGCAGAGGGCGTGACAGGGAGCTTATCTCTTCTTCTGCCTCTGTATGCATTTTGTAAAGGGAAACTGCAGTCCCAATTTATCAGATTGGTTATTAAATCTCGGTAACAAAATTAATTTATTGACATTATAGAAACATTTTACAAGTTTCAAATTTAGCACAAAATTGTGAATTTTGTGAAAGTACTCTAATTCGCCATGTTGTAGCAAACTAAATAAGTACAGGTTGTGCAGCAGACATTTCACCGCAAAAATATTTATGATCTACATAGAGAACTAAGTAGAATGTGATGTCTCAAAATCAAAAGCAACATTTCTATTGGATTAAAAGAGATGTATTCACAAGCCTGCTTCTTTACCATGTCACAGGGCTGCACATGGTGCTGCACATTCCTGAAAATAGTTATTTTTCAACACATTATTTTTTCATGAATGTTTTCATAACATGCTGTTATTATAACTTAGGACAGATGATATGATTGTGTTGTTGTGTATAAGAGTGTTTTAAGTTATGCTTTTATATTAATCATTGCTACTTCAGAAAGAGACTTTCACTGCACAAGGGGGCCTTATAGCTACTATATACTCATAGATAAAAGAAGCATTAATATATTTTCACAGCAGCAGTGGCATTTAGCTAGATATCAGCACAATTAAAATGGCTGGCTGAACAATTTATTAGTCTGGAAATTACGAGAAATGACCAGCAACATTTGTGACCATGAATGTACAAAACCCATATCCCAAGAGAAAGAAAGAATGGAAGAAATAAGAGAAAGAACAGAGAAGCAGCAAGACAGAAGATAGCAAGTTACAGTACACAATCCATCTTCACCACTGGATCAAAACCTGATGACCTATCATCACCTGCACTTTAAGGTACTGCACTGTTTGCACTATGTCCTGTCTTGGCTGTATTATAATGTCTGTTTGTCATTTGTGCCTTTTTTTCTCTAATGTTACTGGGTACACCTGAATGAGTAAGCATTCCAATACACTTGTTGTATGTGGCAAAAAAAAACCTTGAATCTTGAATGGCCAGTGGTCTAGTGGTCTAGCGACCAGTATTTATTCCCTAGAGACAGAATGCCGTGAACTGGGGTTTGTCCTCATGCTGAACTCCTGATGAATTTTTATTATGAACTCCATGATCTGCAGATTTAGAGAGTGTTTAAAGATTGGCACCAGAAGATCAAGAAAGTCTATTGAATACGTTGTGTAAAGTGAACACAGCGCATACCAGAACATATAGAGCTTTTAAATCCTTCCTGAGGGAAAGCAGGCGATATGTCCAACACACCCACTGCATATGCTGACAGTTCTAACATGTCGGTTTAATTGCTGTGGCTTAACTCCTCCTCTCATTTGAGTGAATTTAACCCAACCCATATTGCACACTTTAAATGTTGTTTCACCAGAGGATCACTGAGGCAAGAGCATCAGGTGAGCACAGTCTGAATAATGAGTCTAATGTTTGTAAGTTCATCAGGACTTTGGAACTTAACTATGTTTCATGCACAATGAAAATATATATTTTTTTTCTCTTTGGTCTTCTATTCTAACCCACTTTCCTCCATTCTATCTTTGTTCCTTTACTTTACTCATTAATTTAGATATCACAGTACAGTATATGGCAGGCTTACATTCATATTCTGGGCAGCTTATCTCATTCGTCCACAGCACTTTTTGGAAGAAGTGCATCCTGCTTTCATTATTAAAACCCCTTCCCCTTAGTTTCTTGGGCTGGTCCTCTGGTTCAGGTTTCAGTGTTGATCCACTGGTTTAAGGTTGTGTTTTTCAGTACTTGAATTTTGTTCTCTGTATTCCTGTGTTCAAGACTAAAAAAATATTTTTTTAAACCTGTTATTATCAGAAAATTGTTTAGGTCTGGGAATGTAACTGGCTAATATTCCAGAAGTAATGGAATCTTTTTAGTGATTAAAGATGGTGAATTGAACAGATCTGCAGTATGTCTGAGCTTTTGTTCCCTGCAGACCTGTGGCCGAGAAGGAGTTTGACATTTGTCCCAGTTTTAAACCAACTGTGCGTCTCTGTGGAGCTGTGTCACTAGATAAAAATCTTTACTTTAATTTGTAAGTACTTTAATTTGTCTTATTTCTTAGAAAGATGCATCACACGTCCCTTTACAAATTTTCAGATCTAACAGCGTTTTAGAGTTAGTTATTAGAATATGTGCCAGTTAAAAGCCAATGAACCTACCAGTATGCCTCTGGACTTTGGAAGGACACCAGAGAACCCAAAGGGGAGAAAAAACAGACTCCACACAGATATCACCCCAGTTGTAGAATTCAACCCAGGGCTCCAGCGCTGTGAGGCAGCAATGGTAACAATACCGCTGCATGCACCATCACTCTTTGATGCACTCAAACTCATGAATGACAAGAATACAGTAAATGTTTAGTCACTGCAGTTGCCTAATTCAAACAATGAAAGTATAATAAAACTATGATCAAAGCGTTAACAGTAAGAATACAAAAAACTGTATACATTTAAAATATTATGTAATAAAAGTAATTCTACAAGAACAAGATAGCCATAAAATTTGTTATGATTTGAGAATTCACCTTATTACATCGTCTCTACCATTCCTCTGAAAGGGATAACGAGATAAAACACATTTTGTCACAAATAGTTATCACCCCTCCCATTGAACAGCTCTTTCTCTTGGGCAGATAGAATATATAGTATATGATCCACAGTAAGAAAAATCCCCTAATGCAAAAACCTCAATATAGCAACTCCATTTTTAAGTATTAAACATTAAACTTTAATCTCCCTACAAAAGTAGACACAGTGAACAGCTAACACAGCAATTAAAAGAAATTAGCAGTAGTAAATTATCTTAAATCATCTGCTTTAACAGGGTTAACATTAACTGAGGTGAATGTGGAAAGGTTATTCAGTCGTTGAATTGAGTTGAATTGAGTTAATGAAACCCCATTATTTCTGTAAATGTGGACGTGCCATAGTGCTGACAAATCTTTTCTGTTGATGCCTAAGAGATTATGAAGTTCACAGGGTAAAAGAAGAAAAGGTTTTGAACTTTTGAAAAAGGACTTTTGCAGATTTCTCCAAGGTTTCTTTGGGAGGGTTTAATGAGTTGGTCTTTGAAGTAACATGAAAGAGAGATGAAAAACAACTTTTTTGGCATAGCAGTTTTCCATTGAAAATTTGGCTTGTAATCATAAATTACATTAACTGAAAGTATTTTTATGTGAATCATTGTAAAGGTATGCCTACTTTCAAAGAGTTAATTGTTGAGAAGTCAACAGCATTAGCAGACCCCAGGAACTACTGTATATCTTTACCAAAAACAAAGATTCACCGTAACACAGGACCTGTCACTTTTATAACGCCTGTCTGGCCATACAATATGAAATGCCTCCTCATGTCTAATTGTAGAACTTGAATTAGCCTCATGGCTGTGGCTACAACTCAGACACTTTTCCAGCTCCAACTCATTGCTCACCTCTTTCAGTTTCTTCTGAAGTGTTTGTTTCAGCATGGCTAGACTGCAACTGGCAGATTTGTGTCTCACATGTCGCTATTTCAGATTCCAAGTTCTTCCTCTACTTTTATTTAATCCACAGGGCTTCACTCTTTTTGCACAGTTCACTGGAGAATTGTGTATTAATGACAGATTCTTCAGCTTTGTCTGGAGGCAATAACTGCAGCTCATCATTTAATTGTTTCTGTAATATCAGTTCTCTTTCATCTTCCAGGTTTATCCACTCACATGGCCCCTTTCTCTGTTGTACATTTGCCTGCTGGGCTTCACTCTTCTTACTCAGTTCACAGGTCATTTGGAACACTTTTAACAGTTTATTTAGGTCTGTATCTTGCTGGATCCCGTTTGGTGTTCGTCTAGAGTAGTGGTTCTCAAAGTATTGTCCAGGAGTGTGCGCCAGGTTGTCCGTGGGCTGACCTAATCATCTTTCTTAAAGCAAATCTACGCTGTTTAAGACAGAAGAAAGAATATTGTAGCATCAGCTATGAAGGGGTTCCCCCTAGGAGCACTGTTAAGAACTGCAAGCTGTAAAAAGTGGGAGGAGGGAATTTTGTATTGATTCTAGATATCGGGGTTTCACCAGCTGTTAAAGGGACTGTGTGTGTGTGTCACTAATGGGGCGAGCACCAGCCTAGTCGTAGGTCTGCCGAAAGGGCAAAGTTTCCATTCATTCTCCTTGGCTGTACTCTTCTGTCGTTAGTGATGCTTTTTTTTTTACCCACACCTGCCCGACCCGATTTAAAATGATAAAAGTATTGACCCAAAGCCGGTCCGAACCCACTCCATTAGAAATTATACCGAATAAGATTCGAACATTCACTTGATCAACATTTATTGAAACTGCTGTAAGAGGACCCGGGGAAGGGTCATCTCTAACAGGTATTTCCCAAACGAAACACTGAAAATACTAGAGATGGACCTTAGCAAGATGGCAGACAAAAAGAATCAGCTGACCAGTAGATGGAAAGGGTCTACCTTAAGAAACAATGAGACACAGCTGAGATGCATCAGGAACCGAAATATAAGTGCCCCGGGGCAGTGAACAGGGCGGAAGCCGGTAAGGTGAATGCGTTTTGGAGGAAAAGAGTGGAAAGAGGTGCATGTTAAGGATTGGGCTAAGGAATAACGGACTACTGCAAGGAGAAAAGGTTTATGGGTTTGGATTACGGACACTGGTTAAGGATACATCGCGGATTGGCTTTATTACGGACTTTTGGAACTCGGAACGGATCAGGACTAAGGGAACAGATTACGGACTGTATTAGGAAGACAGTTATTGGAAGAAACGCCACGGATCTGAGGAAAGAAAAGTGTGGTGTAAGTACTACCTTCGTTCACATAAACTCTCCCCCGGAGACACCACAATTGGTGGAGGATGCGGGCAGCTCCCGCTCGGGTTTGAGAATCAAAGAGAGCAAGTTTTTTTTGTGTGTGTGCGGGTTTCGCTTTGCGCCTGTGAAGAAACGCTATGGAAGAATTAATTCAGCAGTTGTCCCAGGCCACCCTCGCCCAATTCCAGGCATTAAAAGGACAACGAGAAGCTATCGAAGCGCAACTGGAGGCGAATCAAATCCAAAGCGAAACTAACGAACGAATTATAGAGGAGCAAAAATTAGTACGTGCAGAATTGCACAGATTAAGGGAAGAAATCCGTCAGGCCCCGGTAGCGGGGAGAGGCACCACTCAGGTGGAACAAATTACGCTACAAAAGATGACTGAGCTTGATGATGTGGAAGCGTATTTAACCACCTTTGAAAGAACTGCATCTCGAAACGCATGGCCCAAAGAGCAATGGGCTGGGAGAGTATCCCCTTATTTAATTGGAGAAGCCCAAAAAGCATATTATGATTTAAAAGAAGAAGATGCAGAGAATTATGAGACTCTGAAAAAGGAGATATTGGCAAGACTAGGGGTAACCATGGCGATACGAGCAGTGCGGTTTCACAATGGGAGCTACCAGGTGAACAAGCCTACGAGGTCTCAGATGTTTGACCTGGTACATCTGGCAAAGAAATGGCTCCAGCCAGAAGAATTAAACCCAGGACAGGTGGTAGAAAGGGTGGTGTTGGATCATTTCGTGAGGAGTCTGCCTGTTCACCTGAAAAGGAAAGTAAGTGAAGGGGATCCCCAGACACTAGATCAGGCCGTGGACTTGGTGGACAGACACCATGCCACAGAGGCCCTGATTAGGGAGGAAAAGGGGGATTTTCGGAAGGAGGAGAGAAGAAGCCCCAAGAGTCTGGAAACCGGAATGAAGTATCGGCCAATGAAGTATAGTGATTACCCGGAACTTATACAATTTAAAAAACCCCTTCTGGGGAGGTCTGACTCGAGGCCCCGGCCATGGAAAGAAACCCGGCGATGTTTTAATTGTCAGGAAGAAGGGCATTTGACCAGCTATTGCCCCGGCCTGTCCGAACCCATGCAGGTAGACCCCAGAGGTGAAACCCAATGCAACTACCTTACAGCATGGGTCCCGACCCGCGAGGATCCCCATCTTTGAGAAAATTGAGATAGGGGGAGAACCCATCGAGGCCTTATTGGACTCTGGCAGTGCTGTGACCCTGGTGAAACCTACAATACTTCCGGGAGAATTAGAGATTCCGAGAACAGAGGGAATACCTATTACTTGCATTCACGGGGACACCAAGGACTATCCGACGGTCGAATTGAACATCTCTACAGAACAGGGGACCTACCGCTCAACGGTAGGAGTGGTGGAGCAGTTGCCATACCCTGTCATACTGGGACGAGACTGTCCCCATTTCCTCCAGATTTGGAACACGGTACAATCAGCTAGGCTAAGACCAATCCCCTGCCCGGAAGACCGTGGTGACGCCCCTACCGACAACCCTGATGAGACGGACCCACAAGAAGGCAGAACTGAACTTGGAGTTGAGTTTGAAAATATGGAACTACCGAACTGGGAACCCCCTGAACGTTGTGGTAAGTTTGGGACGGCCCAACTAGAAGATGGGAACTTGAGACATGCGTGGGGGCATGTCAAGAAAATTAATGGGGAGTGGTGTACTGATCCTAATACAGTGAGTTACCCATATTTTATGGCAAAGAATAATCTCCTTTATCAAGTGTAGCAGAAGGGACAGGAAGAAGTGGAACAACTCCTTATTCCCCGGCCCTACCAGATGAAGCTCCTCAACTTGGCCCATAGCCACCTCCTGGGCGGGCACCTGGGGGTAAAGAAGACATCCGAGAGACTCCTCTCTAGGTTCTTTTGGCCAGGGATCTATAAGGTCATCGAGAAGTACTGTCGGGAATGCCCCGAGTGTCAGAAAAGTGCGCCACAACCTTATTATAGGAACCCTTTGATTCCCCTCCCAATTATTGAAACCCCCTTCGAACGGATTGGGATGGATTTGGTGGGGCCCCCGATCAGAACCACCAAGGGTCACCAATATATTTTAGTAATAGTAGACTATGCTACCAGATACCCCGAAGCCATTCCGTTGAGAGCTGCCACCTCCAAAAACATAGCTAGGGAGCTAGTACAACTGTTCGCTCGAGTCGGAATTCCTAAAGAGATCCTAACTGATCAAGGAACACCTTTTATGTCTAAAGTCATGCGAGACTTATGTAAGCTACTGGGTATACAGCAGATCCGAACCTCTGTTTATCACCCTCAAACCGATGGTCTAGTAGAACGTTTTAATAAGACCCTGAAAAGCATGCTTAGGAAGACGATGCAAAAGGATGGAAAAAATTGGGATCAGCTGCTCCCGTATCTCATGTTTGCGGTTCGAGAAGTACCGCAGGCTTCGACTGGATTTTCCCCCTTTGAATTATTATACTCTCGGAAACCACGGGGCCTATTGGACGTGGTCAAAGAATCGTGGGAACATCAACCTTCCCCTTTACAAACTATCATTGAGCATGTGGAACAGATGAGAGAAAGAATTAATGTTATTGTTCCCTTAGTGAAAGAAAACCTGGAGAAAGCCCAGGCTCAACAACAACAAATTTATAATAGGGGAGCAGTTGCGAGGAAATTTCAGATTGGGGACAGAGTACTGGTTCTAGTTCCAACCCCAGAGTGTAAATTCTTGGCATCCTGGCAGGGACCTTATGAAGTGATGGAAAAGGTGGGGCCAGTCAACTATAAGGTCAAGCAACATGACAGAAGACGGCAGCATCAAATCTACCACGTCAATTTGCTGAAAAAATGGCATGGCTCCGAAGTTCTGCTCACCCACTTTTCCCCAGACCCTCTGGAAGAAGAAACGGGTGCGGTAGCCGTGGGAGACCTGGCTCCGGCACAGAAACAGGAACTACAAGAATTCCTAACCCAAAACAAAGATGTTTTTTCCCGGACACCTGGTCGAAGCCACCTTATACAACATAAGATTGTCACGGAACCGGGGAGAAAGGTAAGGCTACCCCCGTATCGAGTACCAGAAGCCAAAAGGAAATTGATTAAAGAAGAGGTGGGAAAAATGCTGGAGATGGGAATAATCGAGGAATCCCATAGTGAGTGGGCTAGCCCGATAGTTCTGATTCCCAAGCCGGATGGAACTATTGGATTTTGCAACAATTTCAAGAGGTTAAATGAGATCTCGCGGTTTGATGCATACCCCATGC
This sequence comes from Lepisosteus platostomus, assembly GCF_059453375.1. Classification (NCBI taxonomy): domain Eukaryota; kingdom Metazoa; phylum Chordata; class Actinopteri; order Semionotiformes; family Lepisosteidae; genus Lepisosteus; species Lepisosteus platostomus. Next base: position 29,589,211 of record NC_142622.1, on the reverse strand, counting down.
CCTGTATAGATGAACTAATCGAGTGATTAGGTAACGTTCGATACATCAGCACCCTTGATCTTACGAAGGGATATTGGCAAGTGCCGCTGGCCAAAGAAGATAAAGCCAAAACCGCTTTTGCCACACCTGAGGGACTATATCAGTATAGGGTCCTACCTTTCGGTTTGCATGGCGCTCCCGCAACATTTCAAAGATTGATGGACCGAATTCTGAGACCATATCAGGATTTTGCAGCCGCCTACTTGGATGACGTCGTAATCCACAGCATGACCTGGGAACAACATCTACAACACCTGGAAGCAGTAACTGGAGCGTTGCGAGCAGCAGGATTAACGGCCAACCCAAATAAATGTTGTCTGGGGGCTAGGGAAGCCAATTACCTGGGTTATACGATCAGGAGAGGATTGATCATGCCCCAAGATCAGAAGATACAATTAATCAAGAATTGGCCCAAACCAGCTACCAAGAAGCAAATTCGAACGTTTTTGGGACTGGCAAGTTACTATCGACGTTTCATCCCAGGGTTTGCAGCCATGGCCGCCCCTCTACACGATCTGACGAAGATGAGCTGTCCGGAGAAAATAAAATGGACCGACTTGGAAGAGAGGGCTTTCCGAGACTTAAAAGTAACTCTCGCTTCTCAACCCGTTTTACAGGTACCAGACTTAAGTAAGCCTTTCATGGTACAAACTGATGCTTCAGACACTGGGATTGGAGCCATACTGTCGCAAGAAATTGAAGGACTGGAGCATCCTATTCTGTATATCAGCCGTAAGTTGAATCCGGCCGAAAAACACTATTCCACGATAGAGAAAGAATGTCTAGCAATCAAATGGGCCCTAGACTATTTGAAGTATTATTTATTGGGAAGACGATTTATATTATACACAGATCATGCGCCATTAACATGGATGTTACAAAATATGGATAAAAACGATCGAATTACACGATGGGGTCTTAGTCTGCAAAGATTTCAATTTCAGACGGTATATAGACCCGGAAGGAAACAAGGAAATGTAGACGCCCTCTCCCGAATGCACTGTTTATTTTTTTCTAGATCGTCCGTGGTCGGGGCTGATCTCAGGGGGAGGGAATGTAAGAGGACCCGGGGAAGGGTAATCTCTAACAGGTATTTCCGAAACGAAACTACCTTAAGGTCTACCTTAAGAAACAATGAGACACAGCTGAGACGCATCAGGAACCGAAATATAAGTGCCCCGGAGGCAGTGAACAGGGCGGAAGCCGGTAAGGTGAATGCGTTTTGGAGGAAAAGAGTGGAAAGAGGTGCATGTTAAGGATTGGGCTAAGGAATAACGGACTACTGCAAGGAGAAAAGGTTTATGGTTTTGGATTACGGACACTGGTTAAGGATACATCGCGGATTGGCTTTATTACGGACTTTTGGAACTCGGAACGGATCAGGACTAAGGGAACAGATTACGGACTGTATTAGGAAGACAGTTATTGGAAGAAACGCCACGGATCTGAGGAAAGAAAAGTGTGGTGTAAGTACTACCTTCGTTCACATAAACTCTCCCCCGGAGACACCACACTGCATATCCAGATTCCTCACTTTAAACACACTAACGTAGTCTAGTCTAGTGACTGTCATTTTTGTAAACTGCTTTACAATCGATGCAGATAACGTAACCTGGGCTTTTTTCTTCTGTTGTGTTGACTAGCTCGCCAAACACCTCTACTTGGCTCTTTTGTCACTCTCTTCTTTATTTTTATCTCACTGACTGGAGATGTGTCCTGATCTGCTCTAATGAGGTTGTCATTATGTTTTTTTCTTTGCAATACACTGTTGTCTGTTTGCTTACGTTTTCTCCCACTTTGCCTTGTGATACAACCAATTTGGGCTTACATATGGTAAAACTTCAGTTTAAGATACAAATGATCGGTTTTCTGCAATATTTTGCTTTTGGTCATATTTCAAACCACCCAACCCGATCTAAAATCTTTTTTTGAACCCTAGTCAACCCGCGCATCACCAGTTGCATGGTTATGCTGTTTATGTTTTGATATTTGAGTGTGGTTCGACCGTTAGACCCTGATTATTGTTCGTACTGTTTTGTTCTCAGTTTTGAATAACTTACTTTGAATTTGAAAGTTCAAAGTGTAATTTAAAGAAGAAGTCGAAGCAGAAGGGTTATTATGGAGCACTGGCTCAAATCTGGGACTCTGAAACGCAAATATAGAAACGATAGCGTAAGTGCGAGTAAGATGCAGAATAGAAGTCGAATGCGAGTGAGGTGATTTGTGCACCATACCAGCAGTGCTGTAATTCTAATTCCAACAGCTTGATAAATGGGAAGCATTTATCAGGAAGCAGAAGATGTGCTTGATGTGATGTCTTCATCTGCTTCCAGACATGAGACTAAAGTTGTCCAGCTTGGATCCAGATATCACTTCTCTGATTGCTCAACAAAAGCAGCTCCATTCTTCACAATAACTTTTTACGTAATAAAAACATTTGCAAAATATTCACCTTTGTTTGTAAAAATATTAGTACTGTTCATCAAATTTAATTCAAAATGTATTTTAGTACATTAATAGGTGATGATTTTTACAGGGTAAGAAGTATACATAGATGGTCCACCGCATCTGTGACTTGGTGTAAGTGGTCCACGGACCATAGAACTTTGAGAACCACTGGTCTAGAGGGCATCCCACAGAGTATCTTTTGCATATGGAGAGTTCAATTCCAAAAGGGGAAATGTTTAATGTGAAGTGTTGGGCACATATACAGTACAATTCTGATAGACATTCAGCAGTTTTTGAGCATGAAATAACAAGATGCAGCCTGGGAGACCTGCCATATTAGTGACACCTTAGTAGAAGTTCCAAAAGGATCAAACTGCCATATAGAGCTGAATAAAAAACTATTCCAGATTGACATCCAATTCCACACATTCATGACATATTTGACAATTTAGGTGGAAAATTATGGTTTTCAATTTTCGACCAAGGATTTTTCCAGGGCTTCTTGGAAGAGAAAGCTGCCCTTTAACTGCATTTATAACACCATGGTGTCTTTATCAATGGGTTAGGATTTGGTATTTGCATTCATTTGGGATAATGAATGCACCAGCCATATTTCAAAGATGCATGGAGGGATATTTGGAAGGGCTAAGAGATTACGTTTGGTTCCCTTATCTGGATGATGTCCTGGTGTTTAGTACATCCTTTAAAGAGCATGTGGCAAACCTTACAAAAGTACTTCAGAAACCTCAAGAACATGGCTTTAAAATAAGAGCAGATAAACATGAACTCTTTATTAATCATAATAATAACTAAGCTAAATATCTGGAAATAATCATATCTGAACAGGGGTACAATTGGATCTTGAAAACACAGCAAAGGTGCAAGCACTGAAGGACAAGGCACCAGAAACAGTTGGGGAATTATGTAGAGTATTAGGCATTTTCAATTATTACAAGAAATACATCCAAGACTTTTCAAGAAGAGCTAAACCACTGTACACCTTTTGTGTATATCACCAATCCCAAAGGATGGTCAAAACAGCAAGAGGAGCTGAAAGGTGGTACACAAATGGTCTTTGGTCTACAGTTAAAAGCACAGTTTTGATCCTTTCAAATCATCCCATAATCTGCATATCAGAACATCAGGGTGTATTAAGCCAGCTCAATGATTGCTTGATGTAGCCACCATTGATGGCCTGTTCTGCTGTACCAGCGTCAGCGAGGTTGCTATAGTGTCATAGCATATGGCTCCAGGTCCCTTCTGCTGAGAAAAATCACCAGTGGCATCTGGGAAGAGTTTTTAGCACTGAAGTAGTCAATCACTGAGAAGTTTAAGGAATATCTGTACCATGCATTGACATTTACAGTGTATAATGACAATAACCCATTAACCTATGTTCTTTCACACATGTTATGGAAGCTGTTGTACATTCCACAGGTCTGTAGAATGCAAACCAATCTGCATGGAGCACTCTATCACTTCCAATCTGTCAGCACTTCCTCACATTCCTTGTAATTTTTCTACCATGAAGCTTCCTTCCTGAATTTGAAAAATCTTGATCTCAGACCAAATTATCAAGAAAGGAAAAGAGAATCTAACAAAAGACAGCATTACTGCCAGAATGGAATAAACTTCATGGAAAACAGAACACTATATTGGAAAATTGAAACAAGAAATCAGTTGGTTTTGCTAACCACATACAAACAGAGGTATACCAAGAACTGCATGAGGAAATGGGACACCTTACAACTAGGATTAGCTGTCCAACTCACTCAAGTTTTCAACGGTTTTATTGACCCCATTTATCCTAAAAGATGTTAATCACTATATTAATAATGTATAAAGGTATGTCAATGCACCCTTAACCAGTACTGTTACAATAGAACCCTTTTAATTGGTATCAGTAAACTTCCTGCATCTGGAGAAAAGTCATGGTGACTATGAGTATACAGTATTTGGGTAGTTTTAGATCACTTCACTAGATTTGTTCAAGCTTATCCAACACTCAATAAATCTGGAAGGTCGGCTGCAATCTTTAAATGATATTTTCTTCAGATCTAGATTCCCAAAGTGACACCATGATCATGATCAGGGAGGTGTATTTGAAAACCAGCTCTTATACAAATTGTGGCAACTTTGCACGATAGTCAGATCCAAAACACAACACCATATGACCCTCAAGGAAATGGCTTGGTTGAGCACATGAACTGTACATTGTTGGAAACAAAAAAAACTTTACCAGAAGACCAAAAATCAAATTGGAGGGAGTCCCTAAATAAAGTTATTTTTGCCTATAATTGTAACCATCATGAATCTACAGAATTCTCTCCATTCCAGTTGTTGTTTGGTAGATCTCCATGATTGCCTATTAATGTTTTGTTCAGATTGTCAGCGGAACCCACTACTAAAACTGTGGACTACACAGATTACGTGCATAGGTCGAAACAACAGATGAAAGAAGCCCATGGAAGTTATGAAGAAGTCCTCTGACCACAGTAAGGCCCACTATGATTTAAAAATGATATGTTCTGTGTTTATACCTGGTGACTATGTGCTGGTAAAGAATCTTCAAAAACATGGAGAACCTGGGAAACTGAGATCATGGTGGGAAGATAAGACTTACATTGTGGTCAACAGGAATGGTGAGAGTCCAGACTATGAGCTCAAACCAGAGGATGGAAAAGGCAACCGCAGAGTACTGTACAGAAATCTACTGCTCTCATGCAACTGCTTGCCCTTGGAAACTACATTGCAGAAATCGAAGTAAAGAATTAATACAAGATCCAACAGCAAAACACAAATCATATCTCAAAACCCAGTTGAAAACAGTGACGTGGATAGTGAGGATGAGTGTGTACAGTATATTGTCTGTATTACTATGAATCTAATGAGATGGCTGTGGGTTAAAATCTAGGAAGCTGGTCTTTTTTTATCCATCATGTTAATAATGTTATTGATCCAGATCATCATCCAGATAGATTTGCGATCACAACATGATGGATACTAGGAAGATATTTTTCTTGTTTTTTCTGATACTCGGACCTCTGTTCCTATCGGGTTGCAATGCCGATAGCTACAGAGGCATTGTCTACACGCGGGACCAGCTGATCGCGCTAACGTGTCCGGCTCTACTCACTGGAGAGAAGCCATCAGTTCCGGAGGAGCTGAGGAGGAGATGCCAAGGCTGTAGAGCTGGTGCGACGCGAAAAGCGAAGAGAAGGAGATTTAAACCCTATCTTCCTTCGATCATTATGGTAAATGTGAGGTCCTTAGTGAACAAGATGGACGAACTGGGAGCACTGGTGAGGAGTCTGAGGGAGTATAGAGAATGCAATAGCATGTGTTTCACCGAGACGTGGCTGCAAGAACTTATTCCGGACTCAAATGTTACCATCGGCGGCTTTCAGACGGTGTGGGCGGACAGAAACACCGAGAGCAGTAAGAGGAAAGGAGGGGGGCGCGCGGTGCTTGTCAACAACAAATGGTGTAATCCTGGACATATTCATGTTAAGGAGTGCGTCTGTAACCCGGACATTGAACTGGTTGCCATAGGACTGCATCCATACTATCTGCCGCGGGAGTTTACATGTGCCATCTTTGTTGTTTTTTACATTCCACCCACAGTTAACGCAGAGGCAGCATGTGACGTCATACACATAGTCACAGCCAGGCTACAAACAAAGCACCCTAGTGCGTTTATAGCTATTTCAGAGGACTTTAACCACATCTTTATTTCCACCAGTTTGTTAAGTGCCCGACCAGAGAAAACAAAACACTGGACTTATTATATGCCAATGCTAAGGATGCATATAATTCCACAGACCTTCCCCCCCCTTGGCAGATCAGTTCACAACCTTGTCTTGCTTACACCACTATACACGCCCATTGTCCGGTGCCAACCTGCAACAATGAGGACTTTGAGGATATGGTCTCAGGAGGCTATGGAGGATCTACGTGGTGCTTTGGAGGCTACCGACTGGGATGTGCTGTGCGAACCACATGGGGACGACATAGACAACATGGTGGACTGTGTCACTGACTGCATTAGCTTCTGCTTAGACAACACTATCCCCACCAAAGACGTACACTGCTTTTTCAATAACAAACCCTGGATCACCAGCGACCTGAAGGCTCTTCTGAATGACAAGAAGAGAGCCTTTAGGAGGGGGGATAAGGAAGAGGTCAAGCGTGTACAGTGGGAACTAAAGCAGAAGTTATGAGAGAGCAAGGATGCCTTCAGGAGGAAGGTAGAGAACAAGCTGCAAAGGAATAGGGTGAGGGACGTATGGAGCAGCATGAGAGAAATCACAGGCTTCAAACAGCTGGGGGTGCAACAGAGGAGAACTTGGAGATGGCCAACGAGTTGAACCAGTTTTTTAACAGGTTTGATTCAGGGCCCTCTGGGGCTCAACACCCATCCCCCCACAGCCACACGCTCCCTAACCCTTCACAGCTGAAACAGCCCAACACCTCCTCCATCCCCCCACAATCATGGCCGCCTACAGCTACAACTCCCAACAGCTACTCACCCCCCCATCCCACACAGCTGCCACTCTCCAACACCTCCACCATTAACACCTGCAGCACTGAAAGCACTATGAGCACCATCCCCCACGCCAGGCTGACCATCACAGCTGACCAGGTGAAGAGGAAACTGAAGAGGCTACACCAGGGTTAGGCCACAGGACCAGATGACGTCTGTCCCAGAGTTCTGAGGCCTTGTGCTGATCAGCTGAGCGGAGTACTCCAGCGACTGTTCAACCTGAGCCTGCGCTTAGAGAAAGTCCCTGTGCTCTGGAAGACATCATGCCTGGTCCCGGTACCAAAGAAAGGGCACTCCTCTGTCCTCAATGACTACAGACCACTTGCACTGACTTTTCATGTCATGAAGACACTGGAGAGGCTGGTCTTATCCCACCTGAGACCCCTGGTTAGCTCATCACTGGATACCCTACAGTTCGCCTACCAGCCCAGTGTTGGTGTGGAGGATGCAATCATCTACATGCTACAAAGGGCCTAGTCACACCTTGACAAGGCTGGCAACACCGTAAGGATTATGTTTTTCGACTACTCCAGTGCCTTCAATACCATCCAGCCCTTACTTCTAAGGAGGAAGCTGGAGGAGATGCAAGTTGATGCCTCCATGATCTCGTGGATCACCGACTACCTGACAGGCAGACCACAGTCTGTGAGACTTCAGAACTGTGCGTCTGAACAGGTAGTAAGTAACACAGGGGCTCCTCAAGGGACGGTTCCTTCTCCGTTCCTCTTCACCCTCTATACCTTGGACTTTAAATACAACTCAAGGTCATGACTCTGCAATTGTGGGATGTATCAAGGGTGGGCAGGAGGAAGAGTACAGAGGACTGGTCAGCAGCTTTGTGGAGTGGTATGGGGAGAACCACCTGCAATTGAATGTAACAAAGACAAAGGAACTGGTGGTAGATTTCAGGAGGAAAAAGGTCAAACCTTCTCCTTTTTACATCCATGGGAGTGGCGTGGAGATGGTGGACTCGTACAAGTACCTGGGAGTGCACATCGACCAAAGACTGGTGTAGTGTGCTCTCACGAGCCACCAGTTCTGTAAGGTTTGGGCATTTACGGGGACAATTATTAATTTTTAGCTGTAAGTCACAAAATGATTCTTTTAATGGCTTTAGAATCCAACCATGCGATGTAACTCAAACAACGCACACACACAGGTACTAATACACGAAGATACATTTATTAATACTGTACATAGAATATGCATGTAAACCTAACAGATCTTATCGTGAGGGTTATCAGAATACAAAAGGTATATATTCATTCAGTTACAAGAATTACACATATCAAGAGGACATACGTTCAGTATATCATTCATTTAGACCGTTTTGTAAATGAACTTGGTTATAACTTCTACATTGGATACTCAAAACAAGTACATAACTCTTAGGAATTAAATTGATATCAACTGGTTGGGATAACAATTGAATTCTCGAGCTGTAATGCATTGAAGTTGAATATTCATCCAATCTCTGGGGATTCAGATCTCCTGCGGGCACAAAGAAGCAGTTGCAGGCTTGTTGCTGTCCAATCCGCGCTGTCTGGCTAGGTGCCAGGCTGTGCTGTGCGGCTTGCGACGGTGTGCTGCTGATGCTCTCTGAACACTCGCTAGTTAGTGTTGGCTTTAACTAGCAAAGTTGTGCTCAGGAGAAAAGATGACTGTGGGTCCCAGCAGGTCAGGAAGAGGACCGGTTCGTTCCTGATGAAGCGCTAGTTCTGAATAGTGATTCAGCTGTCCACAGTTCCGACCTGTTCACGAGGCTTGCTGCTGGTGCTAACCTCGGGTGGATCCTCTGGTTACTCTCTGGCAACCTCCGCTCTCGACTCTTAGAACAAAGGAAAGTTCTGGCACTCGGACACACTGGCCGTTCCGTGGTTGTCCGGGCTGAGTCTCAGGATGGTCAGGAGGCGTGCTGCGAGAATGTCCTGCCCTTGGGAGCCTTCCTGCTCCTGGGCCGTCCTGCCCTGGAATTGTCTCGCACCCCTGGAATTCTCCTTAGAATTCTCTTTTGAAAAGTCTTTAGAATTGTCTGAAATAGTCTCTCAGGCCCTCTGTGTTGCCTGTTTTTACCTGGAGGAACTTCAGCTCATTCATTGGCTGAAAGTTCCATGGGCATTAGAGTCCCACGTGGGTTACTCAGCCCTACCAGTCCCTGATTGGTTGATCAAGGTGAGATATGAGTGACTTACTCCTGACACTTAGGAATGCAGTCCAGATGTCCATCTGGGACTCCCTAGACATATAGGCGCCAATGGATGACCATTGATCATGATAGCCAGGCTTAGCTAAGTGCATCCCCATTTGGGAGCTGTCCCTTATCAAAGGAAAAAATCTTTAAATCAGCCTGCATGAATAGCTGAAGAGGGAGATGGGGCCTCATTTGGGAAAGCACAGCAACATTTAATTCTGTCTTATTAACAAGCATTGCCGCTACACTGGAATGGTCTAAGAACATCGAAGCCATTTACAAGAAGGGTCAGAGCCAACTTTACTTCTTGAGGAGGCTCAGGTCCTTCAATGTCTGTAGTAAGATGCTACATATGTTCTATCAGTCGGTGGTGGCGAGCACCATTTTCTACGTGGTGGTATGATGGGGCTCTGGGATTAGAGCAGTGGATTCTAACAGGCTGAACAAGCTCATAAGGAGAGCAAGCTCTGTCATTGGGTCTGTCCTGGACCCCCTGGAGGTAGTGACTGAGAGGAGAATGGTGTCCAAACTAGAGGCCATCATGGACAACATCTCCCATGCCCTCTATGACATCCCCTCTACCTCTATGATATGCTTGTAGAAATAATAATAATAATTAATAATTGCTTACACTTATATAGCGCTTTTTCTGGTGTAGCGGTGAGGCTTATTAATAAGAAAGAATTAAGTGTTTCTGAGCTTTCCCAAATTAGGCCTCATCTCTCTGTTCATCTCTGTGGTGCAGCCACAGAGAAACTATTCATGCAGGGTTCCTTTGATAAGGACAGCTCCCAAAGGGGGATGCACTTAGCTAAGCCTGGCTATCATGATCAATGGTCATCCATTGGACATCAGCAATGGTCAGATGGACATCTGGACTGCATTCCTAAGTGTCAGGAGTAAGTGACTCATATCTCACCTTGATCAACCAATCAGGGACTGGTAGGGCCGAGTAACCCACGTGGGACTCTGATGCCCATGGAACTTTCAGCCAATCAACGAGCTGAAGTTCCTCCAGGTAAAAACAGGCAACACAGAGAGCCTGAGAGATTCAGTAAGATTCAGAAGTAAGATTCAGAAGGGATTCAGTGGATAATTCTAAAGGGAATTCAAAGGAGAATTCCAGGGCAGGACGGCCCAGGAGCAGAAGGCTCCCAAGGGTAGGACATTCTCGCAGCAAGCCTCCTGACCATCCTGAGACTCAGCCCGGACAACCACGGAACGGCCAGTGTGTCCGAGTGCCAGAACTTTCCTTTGTTCTAAGAGTCGAGAGCGGGGGTTGCCAGAGAGTAACCAGAGGATCCACCCGAGGTTAGCACCAGCAGCAGGCCTCGTGAACAGGTCGGAACTGTGGACAGCTGAATCACTATTCAGAACTAGCTCTTCATCAGGAACGAACCGGTCCTCTTCCTGATTTGCTGGGACCCACAGTCATCTTTTCTCCTGTGCACAAACTTTGCTAGTTAAAGCCAACAGTGAGCATCAGCAGCGCACCGTCGCAAGCCGCACAGCACAGCCTGGCACGGAGCCAGAGAGCGCGGATTGGACAGCAACAGCCTGCAACTGTTTCTTTGTGCCCGCAGGAGATCTGAATCCCCAGAAATTGGATGAGTATTCAACTTCAATGCATTACAGCTCGAGAATTCAATTGTTATCCCAACCAGTTGATATCAATTTAATTCCTAAGAGTTGTGTACTTGTTTTGAGTATCTAATTTAGAAGTTATAACCAAGTTCATTTACGAAACGGTCTTAATGAATGATATACTGAACGTATGTCCTCTTGATGTTTAACTCTTTGTAACTGACCGAATATACCTTTTGTATTCTGATAACCCTCTCGATAAGATCTGTTTGGTTTACATGCATATTCTATGTATTAATAAATGTATCCTCGTGTATTAGTACCTGTGTGTGTGCCTTGTTTGAGTTATGTCGCATGGTTGGATTCTAAAGCCATCAAAAGAATCAACTTTGTGATTTACTGCTACAATTAATAATTGTCTCAGTAAATGCCCAAACCCTACAGAACTGGTGCCTTCAGAGAGCCACTACATTTACATATTTGGCGTCCCTGAGCCGGTTTTCTTACATATTTGGCGTCCCTGGGTGGGCGTGGCAAGACTGAAATGAGTCAACCAAGCGGAATAATTCAATATAAAACGCCGCGGGTTTCATACACGACAATACAGTGTGCTGAAAGCCGAAAGGAAAAAAGTTCCCCTTGCTCTTTAAGCAGTGCTTGATTGTTTTGTGATCTTTTGCAATCTACCGGGTTGATTGCATACTTGATCTTGAGGTTTTCTGTGGTAAAACTGTGATTTCGTACTTAAAAGTAATACTCTTTAAGTTTAACGATGGTTGCTAAAAGGTCTGAATTCGAGTCGCTATTAAGCACTCTCTCTAGCAGCGACAAGTCTGACCACGATCTCCGTCATATCTCCGTCAGCGGAGAAGCTAGGAGAATAAACCTCCATTCTCTGAGAGAGCTAGCGAAGGACATAGAGAGATTTGACCCCGCAGTGTCAGAGAATAATATCGAGAGTTATATTCAGGACCTCAGGTATAACCTGCAGTACCTGCCAAACGCCACAGAACAGGAGAAAGTGTTTCTGGTCAGGAAAACTACCAGCAGAGCTGTACATGAGTGGATGGCTAGGCAGATGAAAGAAGTCTGTAATGATTTTGAGGAGCTGTGTCAAGCACTTATCGAAGAATACAGTGCGTTTATTGACCCGACTGCCTCGATAGCCGTCGCACTTAACATTAAGCACGAGAGAGCAGAGTCCCCTCGCGAATATTACGAGAGACTTAGACGAACTTATTTTGCAGGGCGAAATGATGAGGGTTGCGAAGAGAACACACATTTCAAGGGTTTATTCATTGCGAATCTCCACCTGTCAGTCAGAAAGATGATCTTAATGCATACAGATGCACAGACCATGAAAATGACTGATATTAAGAGATTCGTGCAGAAAGCCTGGGAGTATGATGTCCAAAGTCGCTCTGAGCAAAAAGCTGTTAAAGCGACTGTGTTCGCCGTCAGAGCCAGCAGGGTTAATTCCCCCCTGCTCGAAGGAGCACAGGCTCCTGAGCTGGCTAAGCCCCGTTCCAAAGCACTCATACAGGATCGCACCCAGCGTCCTAAGTGCCATGAGAACACCGGGGGAGGGAAAGGGCTAGAAAAGGCTGAACAAAAGGATTCAGTAGCCGCCCGCCTGGCCAGGCTTGAACAAGTTTTATTAGGACAGGGACAACCGCTCCCCAAGGCTGCCGGAAGCGTGAATGAGCTGATACTCTCCACTGGAGGAGGCGGAGACCCGCCCCCTCTCCCTCCCTCAGTCTATCTGGTTGAGCGGAAGGGTTCCTGCCTGGATGAGGTCAGCCACTCCCAAGCGAGTGCTGACTCCACCCCTGAAGTCACAGAGCAGGCAGTAAAACACAGAGGAAAAGCAAGAAGCTTTTACCTCAAGGCTGCCATGGGAGATGTCTTACACAGTGAGACACTGATTGACACTGAGGTTGAAAGGTGTTTGATGTCACACGGCAAGCTCAAACGGGTAGAAAAAGAAAAGGGCATGCGACTCAGAGTGGAACCTTTGGTGGATCACCAGAAAGGCAAAGTGTGGAAACAGGTCAAGGCTCCTAAGCCTTCTGTACAGAAGAAAAGGGGGGCCAAGAGGCAGACTGTGCTCACACAGTGCCCACCGAACACAGAAGCCTATGTGGAGATTCCTTCTGTTCCCTCTGGACAAGAAATACAAATATTTTCTTGTTCCCCGAATATACAGGGAAGTCGTGTCCCGGCCGAGGTCCCAACAGCCTCCCTGCCACAGGAGCGGTGCTCCAAGCAGCCGCCTGATCCACCAGGTAAAGCACACCCCTTTTATATCCCTAAAGAGGAGCAGATCTCCCCACCTGGTGATGAAAAGGAGCTTTCCCTGTGCACCCTGGCACCCAAGAGGGGTCAGGACCACCACCCTGCAGTGGTGAAAGGGATCCAGATGGCAGGAGAGCAGGTTGGTGATGTAGCCCTCACCCTTAGCCATGACAGGTCCTCTATTAGTGAGGATGTGCTTGAGCAGCTGTCGCAGGGCCACCGCCAGGTGGCCCCGGTGCAACATTCACAAGTTAGACAGAGAGCCCAGCTGGGCACTGGGACTACTGCGCTGTGGACACACCTGATCCCAGATGCCGATTCCCTCTGCTGCGACTCAGGGAACCTGCAGTCAGGTAACATTATTTCTCACAACTACCAGGTAGTGAGTGAGACTGACCTGATTGTTCCTGCCTCACGGCAGGGTTTCCAACACACCCAGTCCCCCAGAAGGGACAGGGAATGAAAGCCGAGCTGGTTTTCTCACAGCCACCAGCTCAGTCTGTCAGTCTGAGTCTGACCAACAGTGGTTCACCCAGACTGGAGCTGGATGGTCAAGTCACCCGCCTGCCAGTGCAGGACATCGCAAAGAGGGGTGTCAGAATCCCCGCCTGCACTGACATGGGCCTGGTGGGTGATAGTAAGTTCAAAGACAGTGAATTAGCTATCCCAGTGCTGGGGCAGCTCCCTGAACCCCTAGCGAGGGAAGGGGGGAGCGAGCAGGTGTCCTACACCCACGCCCAGCGAACGATTGTAAACATGCCGATAGAGGGATTCCTCAATCAGGAAGTGTGCAGGTTGGACCTGAACAGTGAGAATGGGATAACAATCCCAGATCACTCAGGTGCTCCAGATGACCACTCAGCCGAGGGTCAGGCATGCTCCACCGCTGCACCACCCCCTGCAGGGTTCCTAGAGCACAGGCATGAACAAATCGAAAAAGCAGATGCCCTGGAAAAGGAAGAGCAGCATCAGCAGCTGCGTCAGATCTCCCCAGATTTCCAGGATGTCGGTGCCCAAGATGCCACAGGGCATACTGAGAAAGACACCATGTACACGCTGCGCCAGCTTAGAAAGGCAACAGTCACTCAGAAGGAGATGACTGGGATCAGCCACCCAAAAAGACTTTTGGGAGGACTGATTGCTGCCGCCACTGTTGCACGTTTGCTTTTTCTGGTAGGTTTGTGTGCTACTGGCACTCTCACCCTGACTGCCCCAAGAAGGCAGGTGTCAGAGATGCCAGAGGGTAGTGACAGACTGTATCGACAGCAGCAAAAGTTGGAAAGCTTAGGGAAAACCCTACAGGCAACTTCCTATGCAACAGGGTTAAACCTTATTCCCCAAACAGTGGACATGATTGTTGGTGTTATACAGTGGGTTTATGCTTGTGTGCAACAGGCCAGAATGTTGACACAAGACCTGTTAAGGGAGCTTAGTGCCACTGTAGCCAGTCTAACCATGGCACAAATCCCAACCCACTTGATTCCACTCTTCTCAGTAGAGGAGTATGTGACATTAACCCCATCGCTCATAGCTCACCCAGAAGGCAATCCAAGATTGAATTCGGTTCCAAATCTTGAGATGGGTATGGCTACCAAAGCTATCCATTGGCTGTGTCTAAACGATTCACCAATGAAGGGTGTAAAGCTACTAACGAGCAGAGGGAGGTTAATGAACCCCATGAAGAGCAGGTGGGAAGTAAATGGCTGGTCAGCACACCACATTTAACTGTCACCATGACTTGTGACAGGCATGATACAGCTACCACAATGCAGCTACCTAACCAAATAGTTTTCCTGTAAGTTCCCGAGGAGGCCATAGTACAGCATGGTAACTTAACACTGTACGGTCTGGAACCAGACAATATAAGACCAAACTTGAGGTCATGAATGCCTTCAGGTGCCACACTATTGAATTGGATAGAAATCCAAGAAACAGTAAGCCCTGAAGAGGTACAGGTAGTTGAGTTTGCTTTAATGGAACAAACCTCCAAACCACCCTAGCAGATACCCAACACAGGTGTTGTGGTTTATCGGGGGGCTGGGAACAGGAACCGTTGTTATTGTAACACTACTGTCGGGTAGCTGGATCATGACTGACAGTGTACTCTGAATGCTGTACTCTCGCATCAAGATGTACTCTGGGTAGCATGAATGAGTCAAAGGTAGCATGTCAAAAGAAAGGAAGTGATTTCTCCCCAAATATCTACTACAGAGGTATCAGATATTGACAGTGAACTTCCTGATGTGTAATGCCTAGACTGAGACGATGTCTCCTACCGTGTTTTTTACACACTCCAGATGTTATTCATCCTGTTTGTATCCAATGCTGGTTCCGGTATGAATTCTCGAGGAGTAATGTAGACATTTAAGATTAATGTTCTAATGGCAAGGGACATCACTTAACTCTGTTTTGTTTTGAAGGCAACAATGCCTCGGGACCTCGTGACCTTCAAAAAGGGGGGATATGTAGCGGCAAGGCTTATTAATAAGAAAGAATTAAGTGTTTCTGAGCTTTCCCAAATTAGGCCTCATCTCTCTGTTCATCTCTGTGGTGCAGCCACAGAGAAACTATTCATGCAGGGTTCCTTTGATAAGGACAGCTCCCAAAGGGGGATGCACTTAGCTAAGCCTGGCTATCATGATCAATGGTCATCCATTGGCGCCTATTTGTCTAGGGAGTGCCAGATGGACATCTGGACTGCATTCCTAAGTGTCAGGAGTAAGTGACTCATATCTCACCTTGATCAACCAATCAGGGACTGGTAGGGCCGAGTAACCCACGTGGGACTCTGATGCCCATGGAACTTTCAGCCAATCAACGAGCTGAAGTTCCTCCAGGTAAAAACAGGCAACACAGAGAGCCTGAGAGATTCAGTAAGATTCAGAAGTAAGATTCAGAAGGGATTCAGTGGATAATTCTAAAGGGAATTCAAAGGAGAATTCCAGGGCAGGACGGCCCAGGAGCAGAAGGCTCCCAAGGGTAGGACATTCTCGCAGCAAGCCTCCTGACCATCCTGAGACTCAGCCCGGACAACCACGGAACGGCCAGTGTGTCCGAGTGCCAGAACTTTCCTTTGTTCTAAGAGTCGAGAGCGGGGGTTGCCAGAGAGTAACCAGAGGATCCACCCGAGGTTAGCACCAGCAGCAGGCCTCGTGAACAGGTCGGAACTGTGGACAGCTGAATCACTATTCAGAACTAGCTCTTCATCAGGAACGAACCGGTCCTCTTCCTGATTTGCTGGGACCCACAGTCATCTTTTCTCCTGTGCACAAACTTTGCTAGTTAAAGCCAACAGTGAGCATCAGCAGCGCACCGTCGCAAGCCGCACAGCACAGCCTGGCACGGAGCCAGAGAGCGCGGATTGGACAGCAACAGCCTGCAACTGTTTCTTTGTGCCCGCAGGAGATCTGTTGTGTACTTGTTTTGAGTATCTAATTTAGAAGTTATAACCAAGTTCATTTACGAAACGGTCTTAATGAATGATATACTGAACGTATGTCCTCTTGATGTTTAACTCTTTGTAACTGACCGAATATACCTTTTGTATTCTGATAACCCTCTCGATAAGATCTGTTTGGTTTACATGCATATTCTATGTATTAATAAATGTATCCTCGTGTATTAGTACCTGTGTGTGTGCCTTGTTTGAGTTATGTCGCATGGTTGGATTCTAAAGCCATCAAAAGAATCAACTTTGTGATTTACTGCTACAATTAATAATTGTCTCAGTAAATGCCCAAACCCTACAGAACTGGTGCCTTCAGAGAGCCACTACATTTACATATTTGGCGTCCCTGAGCCGGTTTTCTTACACTGGACACTCCACTCATAGCGCTTTACAGGTAATGGGGACTCCCCTCCACCACCACCAATGTGCAGCATCCACCTGGATGATGCGACAGCAGCCATAGTGCGCCAGAACGCTCATCACACATCAGATATCAGTGGGGAGGAGAGCAGAGAAAGGTAGCCAATTCATAGAGGGGGATTGTTAGGAGGCCATGATTGGTAAGGGCCAATTGGAAATTTGGCCTGGACACCAGGGTTACACCCATACTCTTTTCGAGAAGCACCCTGGGATTTTTAATGACCACAGAGAGTCAGGACCTCGGTTTTACGTCTCATCCGAAGGACGGCACCTTCGAAAGAAATGAAGAGCACGTTCAGCAATAGACTGATCCATCCATGGTGCAACAGGGAGTGCTACAGGAGGTCATTCTTGCCTTCTGCTATAAGACTGTATAACGCATCCACCTTGCGAGTGGGCAGAGGCAACATTGACAGTGACCTGTTTCTGGACTGAACAGTAACCTGATACATCTGTTCTTTTTCTTTTCCCATTTACAACTGTTTCTGTGCAATATATGCCAGGGACCTGTGCAATACATTTATATTTATATTCATATTCATATTGTGCAATACAACTTTTTTGTGTACTGTTCTGTTCTGGTTTTTCTTTGTGTGTTCTGGACTGTGCGTAACTCTTCTTAGTGCACTTCTCACTGTACTGAATGTATTGTATGTATTGTATTTATTATTATTATTATTATTATTATTATTATTATTATTATTATTATTATTACTGTATCATTCGTTACACTGTGGCTGTGTTGTCTATGTTAAGCTGCTGTTGCACTGAAATTTCCCTCACGGGACCAATAAAATATCTATCTATCTTATTGATCCAGATCATGGCAAAAGTGCAAATGACAATGTTCTAACCACATCCCCAGTCACATTCACTAGCTAGAATGAAAATTTAGAATACAGTGGAGGAGGCTGTGTTCACTGTGTTCAGACCAGGACCGAATGTCTGAATCATAGCCCAGATGCCAATGAACATGAACCTGAGGTGGACTCAGGGAGGCAGAAGTAGAACAAGTACAATGGAACAGAAGTTAACCTTTTTGAAAAAAAGAGCACCACAATTCCTCACCTATGATCAGCTAGGGGGACCCAATTATAGATGTTGGAGGCTAATGTTCATACTCTGGAGAGTCTTACCAAGAGTCTATTTTGGAGATTACAGCTAGTTAGATAAGAAAGTTAGTTAAAAACTAAATGTATTGTTACAGATATAGGTGACTATAGATATGCCTCATAAAAATCTAGAAACAATGGGTAATGCCTAGCTAGTATCAACATTTCAAGCATCAAAGCAAAGGGGTTGTTTGGTTAGATGTAGGGGGTCTATATTCAGTGATCAAAGCAATTGTATAGTTTACACTGATTTCCCTTAATTAGGTTCTAGGTAACTGATTCAGTGTCACCCAAGGGACTCAGAAACAGACTAATTTCAGAAATATAGACTTATTTGCACAGGCTTAATGTGTGTACACCACAAACAAGTCAGCGGTATATATTTTTCACACTTACACTTTCACTGAGAAACGTGCACAATTGCTAATCTATGAAAATCTCTCCTGGGGGATTCGAGAACCTTGGGTTTCATGCTGCTGAAGGTTTTTAACAAGAGGTTCAAGGAGTGCTGATTTTATGCAGAGTAAGAGGAATCTCCATGTCTCCAGTTTCCAATGTCTCTTTAGTGCAGGCACAGTGACCCTGATATGAAAATGTCTGAAGCCACTTCCTGTACGGATGACAAATCAGATAAATGAAGTGCTATGCAATTAAATTTCAACATTCATGGTGGTGCTGGAACAATATAGAATTTAAACAATGAGAAACATCAAAAAGAAACTTTTTCTCACTGTGCACAAAAAACTAGTTCAGCATTTAATCTTCTCTGTGGCCCCCTGCCTCAATTGCACAGAGGGGATGTATCCTTTAGCAGGGTATTCTCTATGGATGGGTGGCTGACAAACTGGTGTGCTGTCAAAAAAGTGGCTTTATAAACAGTTTGGATGGTTTCCCTGGCGGGCTGCTTTCATGTTATTTGAGAATGCCTGAAAATCAACTAGCCAGAGCATTGCACAGGCCACAGTCTCAGTCTTACATTGGTCCTACATGCTCCCATAATCTTAATACTTGACCTACTTATTATTCGGCAACTCAATCCAGTTTTGTCAGACCATTATCTTATTAGTTCAGGTGGGTAGCTGCGTCAGCATGCGTAGGCTGCAAAGGAACAATAGGTTTATCCCATGCTGAAAAAAATAACAAAAAAAACACAACGTTTCGGCTGTGGAGCCTTCTTCAGGTCTGTCTTCAGGTGTGACACACCTGAAGAAGGCTCCACGGCCGAAACGTATTTTCTTTCTTTTTTTCAGCATGGAATAAACCTATTACTTGTTCCATTATCTTATTAGCTTTAAATTGCCCTGTTTGACTAATAATGAAGAAAAATACATTGGTACCCATCATCTTAATCGTGATATGATCCCATGCCAGCTACTGTAGTAAAAGTCTGACTTCATATCACTTACTTCATCCTATATTAAGTATAATTAGTATCCCTTTACTTTCTGGCACTTCTCCATCTATATTTGAAGTCAGTGAGTTTAAAGTACTATTTGAGAAACTAGATTTGGACTTTAATTATCTGAATAATTACAGGCCTAACTCTAATCTATTTTTATCTAAATGTTTAGAGAAAGTGATTGCAAACCATCTACTTGATTAGCTTATGTTAAATGGTATTTTACTGAATTAATTCAGTTTGGTTTTCATCCTACACACAGAAATCAAAAAGCTTTACTCTGAATTTTCTTCAGACACTGATACTGTTCTTGTTCTTCTAGGTCTAAGAGAAGCCTTTAACACTAATGATCAAATATTAATTAATCATTTAGAAGGTTCAAATCACACCTATCAAGCAGTTCCCAGAACATTCTATGGTTGGAGAATATGGACAGAATATGGGTGGAGTGGTGGCTCCGTGCCTGTGGCTGGAAGGTTGCCGGTTCAAATCCTGCAGCTGGCAAAGGAATCCTATTCTGTTGGGCCCCTGAGCAAGGCCCTTAACCCCAACTGTATGTGAAAAAGACAAATTCCTAATGTAAGAAATTGTATACTGTATGGCTAATAAAGTGATCTATCTAAATAAATTATACTGTGCATTTTTGTACTTATATTAAGTGTCCTACAAGGCTCTGTTCTCAGATCTAGACTGTTTTCACTGTACTCCCACTTGGGGACTCCATCAGAAAATACAATTTTAATGTTCGCTGTTATGCTAATTATCTACACAGCTTATTTGACTATTTGTAATTCCACAGTCTATCCTCCTGCTTTGCAGACATCACAAATTGAATGACTTGTAATTTTCTCTTGTTAAATTAAAAAAATGAATGTTTCACTACTAGAAAAAAAGAATCCTGAACTGTTTGATCTAAACATAAATGGATTTATGCTTAACCTCAATGCCTCAGTGTGCAATTTGGCTATATTTATACGGTAAAGACTTCTTGTTTGATTCACAAGTAAAACATAAGTATTTCTGCAGTATTATTATCTATCTCATACTGACATTACTATTTTTTTTAATTCTTCTCCTGACCTGCAATTTTCAATGACTGACATTGAAAGCTCTTCAGTCTTCATAGTTGAGTCTTTGCTTAAAATTCACTTACCTGATTGAGGTTATATAGATATTTTTATCCTGAAACCATAAGAACAGCGTATTATTATATATTAATATAATTCTGCAAAGCACTTTGTAGCTCAATGTTGTGAAGGGTGATTTGTCATTGGGATATACAACATACATATGGCCATTGTATGATGTGAAATTTATTGAGGAGCAAACGTTGTGTCCATATTTTAGTCTCGGTGAAAATAACTGCTTCATTTTTTGGAATTGTGCAACCAATACAAATACAACTCCACTGAAGCATTTAAAATGTTTTTTTCAGTATTCATGATTTTTGTTTAACCTGTTCAGCATCACAAGAATCACAAAACCTGAGATATATTTCCTGTTTCATAAAAAACAGGATTTCAATTACATGAGCATAATATAAAAAATAGGTAAATTGGGTGTTAATATATTTTGTGAAAACGAGATTTATGGTCCAGGGGCGCCGTACAATGGCAGACCCTGCGCTCTGACTTCAGGCTCTCTCCCTATCTGTGTGTCGGTGTGTCTCATGGAGAGCAAGCTGGGGTATGCGAAAAGATAATTCCTAATGCAAGAAATTGTAAAGGGTTAATAAAGTGATGTTATTATTATTATTATGTTGTTATTATTATTATTATTATTATTATTATTTATAATGTGTCAAGTTATTGCTCTGGAAATATTGTGATGTGGTGAAGTTTTTAAAGATAGACACTTTTAAAAATACCCGTTAAATACAATAAAATTAACTATCTTATAAATGTCCTTAATGCTGCTAAAGCAAAATACAAATATTTGAAAATTATGGATTCTCTGGAATTTTTAAAAATGATGTCTGAAAACCTTTGCATAGAAGACTATTGTGATATAATCTCTACTCTTTTCTTCCTCTAAACCTGTGTGATGCATTCATTGTATATCAGAACCATGAAGCATGTGGATAACCTTGAGAGTCCTTTGCAGTATTAAAAGCTCAGGTTTGCAGTGTGGCAAGTTTTCTCTTCAATGTAACTCTGGATATCCCCATTGACATTGACCTATTTGTGATATACCATGAAAATAAAAAGGTCTTTTTAAATCCCATTAATCATTCTGCTTCCACTGTGTTATGCAGAGAGAGAAGCCCCACTGTCCTTTCTTAATATGATAATCTGATGAAGGGTATTTCTCCAAACAAGGGACATAATTATAAGTCAGCGTAATAATACTTGGAATATATTTATAAAATCATAATATTTTTTCTGTGCTGAAGCGGTTGTACAGATGCAGCCATTCAAAACAAGCGGGGTATGCTGCGGTATTACACGGTGGGCGTGTCGCAGTATACCGCATTATACTGTCTGTAAATTAGATTATGTTAATAGTATCTGGAATCACCTTGTAAAACCAGCAGGTGGAGCTAATAAAGCTTAACCTCTTCTGTACAGCATTTGGGCTGTAACCAGAAAACATCCGGTTTTGAATCCCGATCACTGCTGAGGGACAATCTTTATTCAATTAAGAACTTAAGTTGTATACTCTTTAGACTTTTAAATTTAAACTGTGTATTACAGCATGTTAATTTAACATTAAAAAGTTGGTATATTTTATCAAAGCAAGATTGCTCAGTTGAAAAAAGTATACAACCTACCACTTTTATCATAAATATTTTAATTATGCAGAAATATTTTATGCATCAAAGTCTTTACCGAAGTTATCACTAATAGTATTAATAATTAATGACCTTGGACAAACTCTAAACTCAAAAGTCTTACCCTGGCTCACATTCTTTGTAACCGTCTTTGTAAACTAAAATACTTTTTTCATTGAGAAAAAGTAACACCACAGCATTTCGTTGATCCGATCATGCATTCGTTTCAAATCATACAAAGTAAGTCTTGAGAATCTCCTATTAACTATGCCTTTCACATGCTCATAAAATATATTAATTTAGGAACATAAACATATTATGTAAACTGTATATGGCTGGTCTTGGTAATTTAAAGAAAAAATACACACCAGTATTCCATTTCTCCCTAAGCATTTTAAGCATCAAAGTCTTACGTGTGATTATTTCGGAAACATTTTTACATGCTCCTTCTGACCATATTAAGATTATATACTTTGTGAAAAGTGATAGTCTTTTAACCTTTTCTGTGAATTTGCTCGTTATCGGCTTAAACAAACGCATACTTTTAGAATTTGATTAACAGGGAATATAATATGGAATCGCGTATCTAAACAAATTAATAATGATATAATTATATTCATGTGGGTAGCTGCGTCAGCATGCGTAGGCTGCAAAGGAACAAGTAATAGGTTTATCCCATGCTGAAAAAAAAAGAGAGAAAACACAACGTTTCGGCCGTGGAGCCTTCTTCAGGTGTGACACCTGAAGGCGTTAGGTGACACCTGAAGAAGGCTCCACGGCCGAAACGTTGTGTTTTCTCTCTTTTTTTTTCAGCATGGGATAAACCTATTACTTGTTCCTTTGCTGTTACTTTTTTGTTGTTTTGTACATCACCTGTTGTTGGTTTTTGCACACTGCCTGTTGTCTCTGTCTTTCTTTTGTTATACAATTGTATTGTTGTTTTTTCTTTGTACTACTTATGTCCGAGAGCTAGCTAAATAGCATTTCGTTATACCATATACCTGTATATGAGTATAATGACAGAGAAAATGTTACAGGTGTGAAGAACACAGATTCCCAATGCAATTTCAACCAAACCTGTCCCCACTGCGATTAGAATATACACAAAGCACTGAAATCTTTAGAGTAGATGATCAGGTGTTTCGCAGACGTAGGCAAAGTACGTAATTCAGGCTTTATTAACTCACACCTGGGATTCGATTAATTAGGGTTAATTAATTATTTTACTGTCAAAATGCAGTGTCAAAATGTTTCCATATGAAAGGATTCATATGAAAGGCAGTGATGTCACCGTCCTGAGGCGTATATGTGTGGCAGATCTGTGATGTGGTTGAGTGTGAATTGTGGTGAATCCTCTGATTGGGGGGAAAAAAGACCTGCTGATCTGTTCTACATACCAGAAAGACAACAGAATATGCTTTTTCTATTCGAAACGTGTATTTTAAACGTTTAATTAAGAAGTTAAAACCTTACAGCATACACAGATTTCTAAGCTGATCAGGAGGAAGAAAATCACCCATGTTTCACGCATAAAAAGTGGTTATTAACTATCGAAACATGTTTTTATAGCTTTTAAAATTGTGCAATGTCTAAGCAGGAACACATCATTATATCTTATATGTGAAAAATATATATCTTCTATATGAAAAAGTGTGTGTCTCTCTCTGTACTCAGCTGTACTGAAAAATAAAGCACCGTTTTTCATTCAACGAGTGCCTGAGTCACTGTGTCCGTCCTATATAATAATGCCAATAATAATGTTCAAACTGATTTTTTTACACAGAAAACTGACTTTGCGTTGTGAATCTGTTTTTCTAAGAAAACATGTCAGTAGGGGAAGGTGGACTTGCCCTTATTCTACTTTGAAAATACGTGTGAAACCGGTTTGTTTACAAACAATGCAGACACATAGAGAGAGAGAGAGAGAGAGAGAGAGAGAGAGAGAGAGAGAGAGATGCGATAACCGTGCAGTGCCAGGCGAATGCACAACATTAATGTAGGGCTTCTGGGCTGTGTACATAAAGTACGAACATGTTGTGATATTTAGAAATATAAAAAATGTCAATATACTGTAATGCCAATAATATTTGCCATTTTAGTTTTTCAAATACATTTTTTTGTTAAAAGAAAACTGATGGCAACAGCTGGATTCGAACACTCAACGTCAGGGTTATAAATCAGTGACTTAACCTATCACGCCACGAGGCACTCATATGACAAGTATATAGCAATGAAAAGTCTTATACTATTGTTTGTGCAACAGTACATGAATATAGTTACGCTGTTATTAATTTAGATACGTGAATCCATATTATATCCCCTACTAATCCAATTCTAAAAGTATGTTTTTGTTTAATCTGATAACAAGCGTATTCGCAGAAAAGGTTAAAACGATCAATTTTCACAAAGTATATAAAGGTCCAGTAATATATGGTCAGAAGGAGCACGTAAAAACGTTTCCGAAATAACCACATGTAAGACTTTGATGCTTAAAATGTTTAGGGAATACTGGTGTGTATTTTTTTTTTAAACTACCAAGACCAGCCATATACAGTTTACATAATATGTTTATGTTCCTAAATTAATATTGTTTATGACCTTCAGATGCATTATGCTCCTCTTCTTTTTATGCTAAAATTTCCCTTTAGTTCTAAAATTCCATATATTCAATACTAAGCGGATTAAAACAAGCACAGTAAAGACATTAAATGATTAAATCTTTCCATGACTGACCAACGCACCACGAGTGTCCCTGTCAGTCATTTGGCCAGTCAATCATGTACCGCAGTATGACGCGTTATGACGCGGTATGACGTAGTGAGTTGCCTGTGGTACGGGTTTGTACCACCCACTTTGAATGGTTGCATCTGTAGATCAGCTTACCTCCTTTAAATAAACTTAACATAATCAGCAGGCTTGGTTATTATGATCAAGCTTTAATTATTGCTTACATCTTTCCTGTATATGTACAGTACCAGTGTCCCATGGGAGATAATAGTCATTTTTCCCTAGCTGTATGTTTAGAATTCATATGGAGATAAATACAGAATTTAACAATATACACAACATCTTACAGTGAGGGCATCTCAAGTTTTTAAATCACACTCATCACACTGCTAAATACTTTCAAACAAAGAGTCCTCTGTTCTGATGAAACAAGGGACGGCAGACAGTGGCTTAGGAGTACAGGCTGAACACTGGGATCAGGGGCTGTAATACAGCTATGTGCTGCAGACAGTGGTACTGGGTTTTTAGCAGGAAGCAAGGTCATCGTCAGGACCTGGATGAGAAGTAGGCTCTCCTAGGCATAAGTCAGGATCAACGCACCAACCAACGTGGTCAGATGGACACACAGAGAACTTATCCTCAAAAGGGCTCAAAGTCAGAGCACTTCCAGAGTGACAATTTTGGAATAAATAGGCACCTACTCAGTTAGATGATTGGGTACCTGTCTGATAGGCAGTGGGCCGAACCAAGACGCATCTGGCTCTCAACTCCATGGGAGATCCGCAGTCTCTTGTAGAAACGTTACAGTTTGCACAGGCAACCAAGGACTATGAGCTGCTATCCTTCCAGGCATAATAACCTCTTAATAATTATACAGTGATGTGAAAAAGAAAGTACACTCTCTTAAGAGTCTGTGGTTTTACATATTAAGACATATCTGACGTTAGTCTAGTCCTCACTAAGTCCAAACAGTAGATAAATCTAACCTCATGCAACAAATAACACAAATTTTACTTGATCATTATTTATTTTAAAAAAACAGCTAAAATTCAGAAGACTTGTGTGAAAAAGTAAGTGAACCCCTTACTGCTTCTGTAGTGCCTCTGAAAAGGGAAATTATTAAATAGTCACTCAACTCGTTGTTTCCTCATCAATGGCTTTTAGTGTGAATCTACTGTATATAGAATAAACAGGTTACAGTAATACATTATACACAAAGGAAATACGTTGAAAGTTACAAAATGCTTAATATTTTCAATTAAATTAATTTAATTAATTAAAATATTCTGCATTATGCCTTATTCATTCTTCTCCTTAGTATATTACACATTTCAGTAAACAAAGAACTAAACACTAAAACACAGTCAAATCGGCGATATCGCGAGACCACGTTAGTATTTCTTTAAAACATAACGTTCGCTGGTAATACAAATGCGTTAGCACTTTGCTTATTAATATTTAAAAAGCACTCAAATGTACTTTTGAGTGCACTGAGAACACTGAGATAAAACTAAGGCTATTACCGAACATAAACTAACTCGCTACTCACTAAAACATTCACATTTAACGTACCAAACGCATGGCCTTTACGCTAACCACGAGGATTGGCGCTACTAACTCTGTTCTAATAACTCGATATAATTTAACAAATACATCCAAATAAGACCGGAAAATACTTTTGTCATAATAACAAAAAATGGATAACTATTTTCCGCAAATAACAATCGTGTTTTATACACGTTTTTCCTGAGGAGGGAAATGATTAAATAATCAGTCACTAATCTCGTTGTTTCCTCATAAGTGGCTTTTAGTGTGAAGGAGGAAAGACAACGGGAGCTCCTTCTTGCTGTATTTCACAGACATAAGTAGTAATTAACCGATTGAAACCGAATGTAGACTCTACGGGTAGATAACAGATAAACAGATTGAACAAAATAACATCCCAGTGAAAACGATATGAAATAACAGCGTCCATTACAACCCGTTACACTTCCATATCTATTAAGAAGGTAATTAGAATCATTTATGCAAACAAGTTCACATGATTACTTGATCATATGGAAATACTTCCACCTGTATGTAAAATCGCAAAGTTTCGTGTGGAGCACTCATGTTTGTGGTAACACATGATGCCTAGATTAAAAGATATTCGTAACTGTCTCAGAGAGAGAAAGTGGAGTGCTGCTTATCAGTTTGGGAAGGGATACGAAGTCATTTCTATACAATATGAAGTCCATCATTCCACACTGAGAAAGACAATTTACAAATGGAGAAAGTTCAAGAGTTACCAATCTACTCAGAAGTGGGTGTCCGAGAAAATTCACCCCAGGATCATACATATGATGCTCACAGAGATGCAAAGAACCCAAGCTACTGTACATTCAGGGTCTACAGACCTTTGTCAATAAACATTAGAGTTCATGATTCTGCTATTAGGAAAAGACAGATCAAATATGGCTTTTGTGGAAGGGTAGCCAGGAGAAAACCCCTTCTCTCCAAAAAGAACATTGCTGCATGGCTTAGGTTTACAAAACAGTACCTGAAAGAAATACAAGACTTTTGGAACAATGTCCTCTGGAGAGTTGAGACCGAAGTCAAGTTGTTTGGCTGTAATGCAAAACAACAAGTTTGGCAAAAACCTAACACTACGTACAGGAACATCATATCAACTGTCAAACATGGTGGTGGTGGTATGATGATTAGGGTCTGTATTGCTGCAGCTGCAGGACCTGGGCGACTCACAATCACTGAGTCCACCATGGATTGCTTTTTATAAAAGCGGATTCTAGAGGAAACTGTGAGACCATCTGTCCAACAGCTAAATCTTAGCCGAAAGTGGATCACGCAACAGGACATTGATCCAAAAGAATCAGGATTTTGGAATGGCCAAGTCAAAGTCCAGACTTCACCTCTGTGGCTGCTGTGGCGGGACCTAAAGAGAGCTGTGCATAAACGAATGCTTTCAAACATGGAGCTGAAGCTGTTTTGTAAGGAGGAGTGGACCAGAATTCCTGCTAGGCGATGTGAGAGACGAATAACTCTTACAGGAAATGTTTAGTTCAAGTTATTGCTGCTAAAACGGGTTCCACGTGTTACTGAACCAAGGAGTGTACTTACTTTTTCACACAAGACTGAATGTTGGCTGATTTTTTTTTGTTGAATAAATAATGACAAAGTAAAATGTGTGTTATCTGTCACATGAGGCTAGATTTATTAACTGTTAGGACTTGGTGTGGATTAGATGAAACCATAGAATCGTAAGGGGTTGTATTTTCTTTTTCACATCACATCATATGTCTCTTTATTTAATACTTTAAAAACTTAAATGGTTCAAGGATCTTTTTACACCACAAAAAAACAGGGACTGAGG
Source organism: Lepisosteus platostomus (assembly GCF_059453375.1). NCBI lineage: Eukaryota > Metazoa > Chordata > Actinopteri > Semionotiformes > Lepisosteidae > Lepisosteus > Lepisosteus platostomus. The sequence goes on along the minus strand of NC_142622.1, from coordinate 29,560,865 downwards.
CGGACAGGTTTCACAAATGTCTGCTCTTTATTGTGCAGGTCTTGAAACTGACAGTGATGACAAAATCCCACCGAGGACTCTGATGGACTCTGATGCCATATGTGAGAGTCTGGTTCACGCCCCATTTGCCTTTGGGTTGTAGACAGCAGTGCGGATGTGTCGAATACCCCACTCAGTCAAGAAAAACTCAAACACTCCAGACACAAACTGCAGCTCATTGTTGGTAGTGATGCTAGAAGGATTCTAGGAAGTCTGTGACTGCTTAGATTGTGACCAATCCTGTGGAGGCTACTTCTGGCCATTTTGAATGTAGGTCATAAACCACTATGAGGAAGTACTGATGGGGCAGGACACCGTTGTCAAATTACATACAGTTTAATGCAATAGAATGTCCTTAGTTGTACTACAATATAGGTCTTAGCCTTTGTTAGCTTAAAACCACTTAAAAAGTATTGTAGTGCATTTGCCCCGGGCAGCAGCTGAAGAGCGCCTGGCTGGGGTACGCGGCGAGGGGCAGGACAGGGGTGGAACTTGAACTTGAACTTGAACTTGAACTTTATTGCCATATGTAACCGGTACTGGTACAATGGAATTCTTACTTACAGAAAGTCTCTCGGTTGTAAAACAAGTGTAAAAACAAAACAAAGTGCAAACAGTGCATCAAGACAATGTGCAAACAATAGACAATGTGCAAGTAAACATGCAGGCAGTTTGAATGTAAACAATACAGACATGTAAACAATGACTGGAGACGTACAATAAATAAATTACAATGAGGTAGATGGTGATGGTGTGGGTGTGGTCCGAGGGGGATGGCTAAATGTGTTCGCCAGTCTCACTGCTTGTGGATAGAAGCTATTGAAGAATCTAGTGGTAAGTGTCCGTATGCTCTTATATCTCTTGCCTGAGGGCAGTGGGGTGAAGAGCTCATGCCCGGGGTGGTGACTGTCCTCTGTGGTCAGGGCGGGGTTTAGGAAGGCCGCTGACCAGTGCAGCTGTCCCACAGTGAAACGGGCGTACAGTCTGGGGAGATCGCCCGTTTTCCATGTAAATAGTTCCCTGGTTCCGCACCCCTGGGTGTTACACTCTCACTCTCACTCTCTCTCTCTCTCTCTCTCGCGCTCGCTCTCTCTCATTCTGGGGCTCGCGCGCGGGCTCGCTGGTGCTCTTGGCGGGCTGGTGGTGTGGCTCTCTGGTTGTCTGGGTGCAGGAGAGCTGGCTGGCAGGTGGTGATGGAGAAGAAATAAAGCGCAGTTTTCAAACTCCACAAGTCTGAGTCTCTCTGTTCATCCTCACCGAACCCAAAATCGTTACAGTATGTATATTTGAATGTATTTGAATCAAAACAGATTGTGTGGTATCTTGCTTAAATTTTAAGATATTTTTTCAGTTCATATTTTGTCAAACAAGACAAATTGATATTCTATAATATCCATAATGGTCTTAGAGTCATTCAATAACTAGAAATTGCTTGAATCCAATAACCTTTCAAAACTTGCTGTTCTCTATATCCCGTCTTCATCCCTCTTCCTCCAAGCCCTTGTTCTTTCTACACTTGACTGCTGTACTGTAACTACTCTACTAGCTAGCCTTCCTGGTTCTGATCTTTTCCAACTTATCCAAAACTCCACAGCTCACTTTGTCTCTGCCTCTTTTCTCACTTTTTCATGTGTAGTTTTAAACTTTACTGGCACTATTTCTGTTTGCATCATATTAGGTCCTTGTTTTTTTTGTATTCCATTCATCACTGTCTTGTTCTGACTCCAAGTCCATATCCTTCTGTGTACCCACTCTCACCTTCCCCATTCATCTCCCTTTAGTCACTTAGTTGTTGTTTATTTTCACTCTCCTACCTCTTGACGTCACTTATTTCTCTCTTAAGCACCCCTACAGTGGAATGAAATATCCAGAAACATCAGGACTGTATCATTTTTGGTTACCTTCTTGACACGTACAGTCTCCTCAGGAGCTGTCTCAGTCAAACTGGAGATTGTCTGATTTAGTTTTGCAATTGTGCTGCTTTTATTTACTAAAGACTGTGCTTTTGGAACTTTGTATTTCTGTTGTACATTGTTTAACACATTATGTTATATGAAATTATTGCATAAACTGATATCTTTTTTTCAGATTTACATTCTGCTTCATTTTTCATTTTCAATGAAATGATGGGTGGTACAGTGGCATAGTGTTTACAATTCTTGTCTTGTGGGGTCCTGTGGTGCTGTCTGTGTAGTCTTTACATGTTCTCTTAATTTCATGAGGTTTGTTTTCAGTGTGCTCCAGTTTTTCCCACAGTTCAAAGACATGATGATACCGTACTGTAAGTGAATTGGCTTCTGTAAAAACTGTCTATAGTGAGAGCGTGTTTATATTTGTGTCTATTTGTGCAATGTGATGGATTGGCATCCTGTCTAGGGTGTATAAAGCAGTTTAAATGGGATATGATGGATGATAAAAATACTACTTTTACTATTACTACTATGTTACTATACTGTGTAGCCAGGTACACATTATATGTACCAGTGTTACTGACACAATGTATTTGATACATACAGTATATATAGATAAACTGTATGTAAATGACTTTTAGTAAGAGATGTGATGTAAAGCATTACTACACATTACTACGGTTGTGAAAAAGATTTAGAGGAAGGCATAGTGGGTCACAGCAGAAATAGACTGAAGTAGTTCAGGTGGGTAGCTGCGTCAGCATGCATAGGTTGTGAAAGAACAAGTAATAGGTTTATTCCATGCTGAAATTAGAAGAAAGGAAACACAACATATCAGCTCCCAGTTGGCCCAGAGGATGTCTGGGTATCCAATTCCTTTCACACCCAGGCACCTCAGTTAGAGAGTTAACCTGGGAGACTGCGCTTACTGGGCATGCCTGGCCTGGTCTTGGAGAACACTTCCCGTAAGGGCGTGTGCCTTGAATCACCGTCTCTACTCTTTTCAATTGGGCCCTCTGACTGGACTACTGTGTGGGGCTTTCCTGCCTCACCACCTCAGTAAAACCCCTTATCTCAATAAAGACCTTGAGCACTAGCACAGCTGTGCCTTGCCAATGTGTGCGCATCAGCCTGTGGGTTTGCCAGTCTGCACCCCTGTGTTACACCACAAAAGACCAGGGACTGAGGCGAACTGATTTCAGAGACGTCTGCTCTTTATTGTGCATAACTTGTAACTGACACAGAATGGCAAAACCCCGCCAAGGCACGTAAGTACCGTAAAGTGGTAACCCCCAAACCCAAAGCATGGCAGTGTTGTAAACCCCAAACGGACGCTGTGCGCAACATAACATTTTTCCCCCCTTCAGAAAATGAAACAAACACAGTTCTCCTAGACAGTGAAAAGCGCTGGACGTAGGGCCGGCAAGCACCATAAAAGCAATAAAAAATCAGTAATAAAGTCATTAAGCCATGCTGGTCTGGACCGGACCCTAGCTGGCCTTGGAGAAGGAGCTATGGGTTGGTCTGCCACAGGAACAGACGGCTCCACCGGGATGCCGACCTCACCTGGGAGTCCAGCAGGGGCAGCCTTGGCCTCCACGTCAGGGTGTGTGGGCGCTGTCACTGCAGAGGTGGCTGGCATGCCATCGTGACCCATCAGAGAGGTGAAAGGTGGAGGGACCCAGCTGCTTTGTGACCTGTAAAGGAGCTATTGTGCTCTGGACTGGGCTTTTGGATCCGGACCCAATGCTGGATCACTATCCCAGGCGGCTTCACCCTGTGCGACCTGTCATATTGCCTTTTCATGTGACGGAAAATCAGGGACTGAGGTGGACAGGTTTCTTAAACATCTGCTCTTTATTGTGCACGTCTTGGAACTGACAGTGAAAACTTAAAACACTCCAAGGCACATACGTGCCATAACGCAGTTACCCTAAAACATAAGCCCAACAGCATCATAAACCCAAACGGACACTGTGTGAGACATAACAGATCTCACCCAGTTGTTTATTGAAATGACTTTGGGGAGCATTGGAATGCTCTACTAATGGTGCCAGAGATATATTTTTACTGATTTTATCGTAGCACAAATAGTGAGTCTCTTTTGAATAGCTACAGTATATGAAGTGCAGGAGTAATGTCAGGAATAAGTGATCTGCCAAAACTGAGCTATGTTACATGTATGGATGATGTATAGGGTAATTTGTCTATTCCACAAAAATACACAGTAAAATGTCTATTCACATCCCTTTTTAACATCACTGACATCATTTGTGATACATTTAGCAGATATGGACATTACTAACCTGTGTATTTAATGATAATATACGTTCATTATCTGTGGAATGCAGCTCACCTCAAGCTGGTTCCTTCTCTAGTCATTCCCTCATACCCTGGATTGTTTTATGTCTTTGCTTCTATGATTGGAATGGTGCCCATTGCTAACAGTATGTGATTAAGCCTTTATTTATATTTCAAAGAAAAGTTGCCATGTATTTTGCTCTAATGTTCTCCAGATTCAAACTTTTAGGCAAGGGAAATTAATTTAATGGGGAGCTAGAATTTCCACTCAATATTCATTATTATCATTTATTTAAGGTTTAAGAGGAATGTTGATAGTAAAGTCACAAAACATCTCTTTCAAAACATGTCATGCCGTTGTAAGATACAGTGACAATTGATTTTACACATTTTCTGAAATAAGTATTGAAATAATGTATCAATCAAAGTAGTTTTTCCCCCTCTGCAGAACACTGAATTACCTTTTGCTGTAGTTCTTTATTTTTTTACAAGGCAAGTTTAAATTTTTACTGTATTATGTAATGTGTCAGTTTTCAGTCAGTTAATATAAATCTGCAAATTGAATTTTTGTGTTTGTGTTTTTTCCCCTTTTCATACTGTATATCATTGGACTATATCGCAGCTCTTCCCAGTACTGTTATGATAGATTTGAGTGCAGAAGTGTTAATTGCCTTTGTTTATAAACTACCTGTCATCATCTGAACTGTTCCCACTGCCTCACCCTGGGAGTCACTGTTCTTCAAATTGCCATGGTAACACAAAGGTCTAGTACAGTATGTTACCCAGAGAATATTCCTCTGCATGCTGCAATGTTCTTCTTTTTTACCTCCAGTGCATGAATGTGTCTTATCATGGGCACTTTGCCTGCTGTGTGCAGAAGCCATGAGGCGTGCTGACTGAATTAGCCCAATATGTGCTGAGACTAGAATTGGCAAGGGGAGCTCGATCTTGTTTCACTGCAGAACCCTTCTGATCTCCTTCAAAATTAGGTTGTCTGGGAATCATACCTCACCTCCCATTCACAGACCTGAAGAACAAAACTAGCAACTGCAAACCAGACAAAATAACTGGAGATTCTATACAAACATTGAGGCAATCTAAAGTCATCCTGTTGAAGAATTGATCAGCATATTCATGCACAAAGTCCCAGCCACAGAAAGGTCCTGATGAATGTCATTATTCTTCATCCTGCATCGTGATATCCAGGGAATTCTCTAGAAGTTCCATGATGGCCTCATCCAAGTGAAGTGCATGTGAGATGCACAGCTATCAAGGGAGTAATTAATGGTATACAGAAGGCATTAAGCATGCTGATCATTGTCAAACACACATGAACATGATATTAATCCTGGAATTTTCATCAGACTTTTCTTATGAAGGGTTTAACACTTAAAGATAGAGTTATCTAAGTTATATAAGTTTGATTGATTAATTAATGTAATAATTAATGCTACATTGGCAGAGTTTTCTGTCATTTCAATTGTATATTTATTCAACCAGTCAGGATTAATTTGAATTTAACTGAAAGTTAAGAGTGTAGAGCTAATCTATCCACATAATTTTTGAGAATCTTTCTTCAAAAACAAAAGATAAGTTAAGATGATGGATTGCTTAAAAACATGTGTTGCTAGCTACCTACCCTGTAAAACATTAGTCAGAGATAAGGAGAATAGCAACCCAAGATTTTTTCCAAAGCTGTCCTACTCCTCCTAAAAGCAGACAATTTTATATTTGCCGTCTTTCCTGTTACTTCAGTAATTTTAATGGGTCCAGAAAAACTATTTATTTCTAAAACTGCAAGTTGTTTTATATTTTATTTTTGATAGGAAAACCAATAAAAGTGATGTCTGTTTAGCATTCTGCACCTTATACTGTAAAAACCGTCCTCATTTTTCAGTAGATGACTGATTAATTCCCTTACTGAAAGTAATTGATACATTTAGCAATCGAACTTATCAAATTTAGGAAAAAACATTGCCAAGTCAGTGTCCTCTAAATCTCCTAAATTGTGAGCATGCCCAAATTAATGTCAGGGTAGATTTCAAATGCAATACAAGAAACAGTGCTAGAGGTACAGTATGTGACGGTGACCGTGACTGCTGCTTACAGGAAGTCTATAAATTTATGAAAACATCTGTTAGTGTTTATACAGCTTTTCAAAATTACCAACTTTAAATAAAAAATCAAATTGAATTTGAGCATCAATCAATGAGCGTAAATTGATTTTTAGGCCTTTAATAATGTATAATCTTACTATCCTCTTAGGTCATCTCATCTACTGTAAAGGAGTTTCCATATGAATGTACTGTAGGTTATGCTCACATACTGTATATCATAAGTGTCAAAAACTGATAAGACTCTCTTGCATTGTTTTGTTCAAATTATTTTAGAATTATCAATTAATTTATAGGACACCAAGACACACAATGTGGACATGACAGATGTGTAACTGGGATTAAATGTCATCTGGATAGAAATAACTAAAGGGCAGCTCCCAGACGGACTGTAGTTTAAAGTGAAAGACAACCGAGGAAGGACAAGGACTAAAGTGGAAACACATTTTAATTGTCATTTATGAGAAGCCTCTATCCAAAGCAAACTAAATTAGGAGGCAACCAACAGCTTCTGCTGAATTACTTAACAGCACAGTACAAAGGCAATAGACAGGGAGTTAGTGGTGGAACCACTGACATCCTAGATCTCAGTGAGGTCTGCAGGGTCCAGAGCTGCCAACAGCCCTGATGAGTGAAATTTGTTCAACAACTAGTTACATACCTTTACCTGCCAAAGTTTGTTAACAAAAGTGTCTTATCTCTTCACTTGATGTGTCACACATGCAGTGACACAGTCCACTGCTAAGTTATAATTGGCAGGAGACCTTAACGTATTCTTAGTGGTGAGTTTGAATAATGAAGTATTTTTTGAGTAATGGCCACAAGAATAAAACAATGAGGCAACCTATTGTTTCGTCATGCATTTTTGCCTGAAGGAAACAAGGCTACTTTTATGAATTTTAACATTCACCTAAACTTGCAAATTGCTGAATGTGTTTTCAAACAATTTTTACATTAATGGTTTCTTTATGAGAGCTAAACCTTTAGAGATAAAGGCAGCAGTATGTCATTTTATATTTGCTTAAGTAGATCTAGAATTCAAAATGTGAATGTGTGAACACTGTGTCAATTTATGTGGCTTTGTCATCTGAGCCCAGCTGTTTTTGAAAAAGTATAGTTACAATATTGTGACAAGTTGAGTCATTTCCTCTTGTTATTAAACTGACTAGTTGAAATAACAAGGACTCCCTCTACGGATTTTTCCTCCTGAAGCACAACAACAGACTATAGAACAGAACGACTCAACAGACAGCCTGAGTTAAAGCTGTCTGCGAACAACTACACTGTACTATATGTGATTTCTTCAGAAGGAGGCATTGAATATTTATTTGCTCGTCTTTATATATTAAACATGTGTGACTTTTCTGTAGGAGTAAAATATATTTTTGTTCCATGATTTTTTAACTTCATTACTGCTCCACACGCTGTAAGAAAACTGCAATGAGTACCCATTGTTCCCATTAATTTTATATTCATCTCTATCATCCACACATCTAATCATATTTCAGTTACTCTTATAATATCATACTGTAGTTACCAGTTAGTACAGGAAACTCAAATTCTTGCATTTGTATTCTTTCAGCTTCTAGCATTGAAGTATAGGCACTTAAGAATGGATTAGTTTAGTGTGTTAAATTTATTCTTGGTGTAACTCAGGACTTTTCTGATCCCACCAAAACTGGCCAGTTGTAAACTCACCCCCCACCCCCCATCAAATTGTTTAAATACCAGGATTTTGTAACGAACAGTTCTTTCCGGACCCTATGCGGACGACACAATCCAAAGAAGTGGGAAACACTAGGAAAACGTCATGCAGGAATACGGGGCTGAAAACAGGGGGACGTGTCCAAAGTGCGCTGGTGCACGGGGGAGGTGTGGCCGAGGCAAACAATCCAAAAGTAATCCATAGAGGGAATCCAAAAACACAAGTCCATAGCCAGGTGATCCATCCAAACAAGGAACAGGAACAGGAACAGGAACAGGAACAGGAACAGGAACAGGAACAGGAACAGGAACAGGAACAGGAACAGAGGTTAAAACCTTAACAGGACCAGGCGCTTCCAGGTCCCGGACTCGCACGGTGCGGAAACCATATGCAGAGCCAGGATGAACGTCAGCGCCTGGCTTTTAAGGTGGGCTGGGAAAAGGGGTCAGGTGCACAGAATTAAGTCTGAAGTGAAAGGGCTGGAGCACCCTTAAGGAGGAGGGACTATAATCGTGACAGATTTCTTCCAGAAACAAATTCACCCATTTGTGCTAAATGCATGGTTCTATCCTTGTGCCCTCATCCTATTTGTTGTCCTCTTTATTGTCTAACCCAATTTCTTTGGGTGACTGCTTAAATCCAATCAGGGAAAATGTACTTGGTCTTTGGTCCATGCTTGTGCAAGGAGGATGTTCTCAATTGGGAGGAATTTTTAAAAGCTAAATATATCTTCCAATTTCATTTTGACATTCAACAGGAGAAAAACAATTTACACCAAAGATGAAGTGCTTTGAAGCTTCTATTTGTTTACTGGGATAATCCAGGTTTCCCTAAACACCCCAGTGGCAAAAAACCCAGGAGATATTCAATTAAGCAAATAAGCAGCTAGTTTGAAATCAAAAGGCAGAAAGTGAATTCTAATAAGCATAGCCATGTGTTTTGTTTTTCCTTTGTAGACTCATGGATGTGGCATTTGGGAGATGTTGATTAGCTGAGTTATAATCCCTGCATTTATTATTAAATACTGAAACAGAAACACAACTTCACTTTCCAGATAATTTAGCCTTAACATCATTCATCATTTCTGAAAACATTTCCAACAAAAGTTCAAAGTCCTGAATGACATAGGCTCACATGGTGCTTTCAGGTCTAGTACAGCTGCAAAAATGCAAATGTTATGTTTCAGAAAGACAGATTTGTTTCATATGTTACAGTTAGGTTGTTTTATTCATACTGCAAAAGAAATGTCTGAATCACCAAAGTTATTTGGTGGTGAGTGATTTTCATTCACATCTTCTGAACTTGTCCCAAAGGAGTTTGACTGGATAACTAAATCATAAGCCAGTGCATAGTTAATCGTCACAGAAAAACGTGAGCAATCCTTTTTGGGGACTAGCATAAGTGTGTTGAAGGAATGTGCTGAAACTGTTTTTGTGTTAACAATGATAGTACTATGTCCTAAGGATGTTTTCCACATATTGTTCTGAAGTTTCATGACCATAGCTACTGTAACAAGACACCATCTTCTAACATTACAGATATGCTGAGAAAATTATGTCACACCATTCGACAGACTCCAGAATACTTTCCAGTTTGCAATGCTTTCCCTCATGTACAAATGAGATCCAGAACAAGATGCTACCACAAACATTCCAATTTGCCATTATCCAGGAAGTTGTCATTCAGGAATGCTGAGTCGTGGCTTTACAGTTGTAAAAGCACCCACATCAAATACAGGCATCTCCATGTCTGATAACTGCAATTGCAAGTGAACAAGTCTTCCATGATTGCATAAGCTGCCATAGTAATTGATTTGTTGGTTATACATTCCTGTCAGTTCCTGGAGGCTAGTAATTGTAAGTGAGTAGGCCACTTGTGATCTACCAACTTCACATTGCAACTTCACATTCACAAATAGTAATTTGTCCAGCAATTTTCTCAAAGTGTATTTCTTCTCTCTTTTGTTCTCTTTGATACCTGAGCAAACCTTTTGATCCTTTGTGTTATTTATGTCAGCATTAGACATGCAAGCAATACAAGCACACATTTCATTCTACACATGTACTGTTACAGTTTACTTCCGGTCATAATTTCATACTTAAAAACATCAGTGCTTAAAAAAATTGGCTGTTTTTCTAGAGAGCCAGGCCTACATGCGATATGTACAGTACCTGTTTTATGTTTTGGAACAAAAATGATAAACAAGTACAATGTTGTTACATCATCATATGTAAGCCAGTGGTGGTTTATGGTCCTGATTAATCACTTCCTATTTAATCCTGTCCACCACAGAACAAGTGCTTCATCATTGATTCTTCAGCAGCAATACTACTCTGACCACACTTCCCTCTGGACGCTAGCATACCTTCTTCAGAACCTGGATCCCATATCTTGCCTGAGTCTAGACTACAGGTGATTTCCCAGTGTTATAGACTCCAGTGGGCAGACAGCCTCTGCTGCAACCGCTATGATGTCTACCAGTGGGCACCCAGTCTCTGCTGCGGCTTCTACAGTCTTACTCGTCTGCTACAAGTCAGCAGGCCTCCTCTGCTGCAATTTCTACAGCCACTCCAGTCCAGTACAAGCAGGTAGTCAGTCACTGCAACAGCCTCCTGCGGCTTCTGCCACCTCACCAAAATGCTACAGTCTGCTGCAAATTACCAGCAAACTTGTACTGCGACTTCTACATGGTTTCCCTTCACTGGGTCAGGTTCACAGTGGGTGCACTGCTTGGCCCAGTCCACGGTGCACCTTCTGTTGTCAGCCCTGACAGCACATGCTCAGCCAGGTCTCTGGAGTAGACCCCCCAGTGAGGGTCTTCTAGAAGACCACCACAACGTCCACCCGGTATTGCTTCACTACCAGTCCTCTTCTACAACTACTTCATACTGCACCTTCAGCTGTCTCCAGAGAGCTCTGACCTTCTGGTGTATTTGGAAGCCTTTGAAACTCCCTGATCCCTAGAACTTGAACTCTGGCCCGAACACTAACGGGGCTCCCTCTTGTGCACAGCAACATATTTTAGTTTTTAATTTTTCTTTGCACTTCTGCAATGCAAGAATGTCATGATTACTTCATTTTCTGATTAATAATGGTTTAATAACAATAATTGTTGACAGAAGCATGATCACCTTGTAGTCTGACCTTATCAGGCTCCAGAAATAAAATAAAGGTGGCTTGGCTCAGTACACTAAGGGAAATTAGATTGCTGCTAAAAGTGGTATTGGTGGACCAGTTAGTGGGACTCTTTACTCTGGGCTGAGGGGCATGGAATACAAACACTAGTAGGAGGTCATCCTTCAGATGAGATGTTAATCAGTGGTCCCGACTAGATGCAGTAATCAAAGATTTCATTGCTGTAAGATAACCGACTAGTAAGTACAACTTTAATGCCAATTCTATTCCATTGTTTTCGATGAATTACAAAAGATATGGTAATTATTGAAATAACATATTCATAAAAGAACATTCTATGAATTTGTCTCACTTTAACTTCAGTGTTAAAGAAGTTTTTAAGAACAGTGTTTAAGAAATCTTATGGAATGGAAACATGATGTACAGAAGCACAGAAGGCATTTGAAATCAATTTAAAAACAATTTGAAATCTACTGTGAAAGAAAAAAACACAGGTATAATTACAAACTAGCCAAGAAAAACATCTGCAATTGATGATAGAAAAAATATGACAGGGGTGAAGGTATCAAAGTCTGCTGCTGTGAAACAACACAATTAATGTGGGAATTCTCACTTCAAGCATAAACATCTCAAGAACAGAAAACACTTCACTATACAGAATGACAATATCCCAACATATACAACCAATGAAACTGAGGAGTTCTTCCTTGGGAAAAAAGTGGAAATCTTAGAGTTACCAAATTAATTTAATATTTAAATCCAATTGAGCATGGGTTGTACAGTACATGTTTAAGAAAAAAAATGAAATCCTGTTTCAGCTTTGCTTGTGACAACATTTCTTTTGGGAAGTACCCCATGATTCTGTAATACATTGGCATCGCTTTAACATTTTAATCATGGATTGCGTCGCTATTGTGTGATTTAAAAAAAAAATCATGTGTGTTCAGAACAGTCCTGTCAGCGAACTGCTTGTCTTTTGGAACAAAAGTGTGAAAATAGCTTACTTATACTTAGTCTGTAGTCTTTTGAAGAAAAATCTCAAATGAGCCATGCAAAAAGAGAAAATTAAGAAAATGAAATGTGTATTTATCTAGGTCATCCCTTGTAAGACAAACTACATCTGAGATCACTTGATATTTTTCTCAAATGTATCTAGTGTTGTTTAGCAAAGGGTACACTGTGCTGCATAAAATTCCATCTTCTGGAAGTCTTGACTACTTGGTCATTAAAGGTCACATGACGAGAGAAAGGACGTTAATGCTAGTTTCCTGGTACATAATGGCTACTGTGTATCACCCGGGTGAGTGCAGAACTAAATAAATAATTTACATAACTATTATTAAAATCAAAGAAACTACCGAGTTTCAATAGCTATCTTCAATATAACAGCATACATTGAAATGGTGACAAGATAATGAATTCCATAAATAATTAGAAGACTCAGACAACTCTATAGAAAGTTATAGAAATAAAAAGTTTATTAGAATAGCAATGGTTACCTGAAAGGAGAGTCAATGCATGTTTCACAAAGTCTGAAGGGTAAAGATCCATGCTATATTTCTATACTGGGAAAGCTGTACCAGTACAGACTTCTTCAAATGTGTGTATCAGACATTCTACCTCTGTCATTTTAAAGTACATTGAAAAAGTGATGAAAATATACTAATATATCAACAGAAATTCTCATACCATACCATTAATTGCATTGCAGATTAATTAAAAAAGAAACCTTTCCACTACATCTTACATTTGTTGAATCTAAATATAAAAAAAATAATCAAACTTGGAACATCTGATTTGTATTTAGTATGTTTTTTGTTTTGTTCTCTACTTCTTAGTGTTTTTAGAAAAATTGTTTATAGCAGGTATTAACAGATGTGACACTGGTAAATTAATTTTGTTGATTGCAGTTTGTCATCAGTGAGGTTGATCAACAGGTGGTCTACTGTGAAAGCCACTGTCCAGTAGCATCTGTGGTAACAATGGCAACAAAAACAAACATGCCTATGCTGAATGCTTTGCACCAGGTTGCTGATACTATTTTGTGTGACATTCTGTCCCATTCCTCTCATAGAGCATGAACAAGCATGTGCCTGGACTTTTAGCCCTTCATTTCATACACCATCTAATATGTGGTATATGTGATATTCCAATTTGGCTAAAATAGGGCATGAAGGACACCTGTGACTGTAACATTCTCATCCCACAAGAAGGCCACTAGTACCAATAAAGCTACATGTACATTCCTGTTGGAATGTTCTCACATCAGGATGGGTACACTGGAAGGACAGTAAATTATGTCCCTGGACATGATCAATATAGCTCCATGCAGTCAGGTTGCCATCAATCACTATAAGGTTTGATGCATAGCAAATAGATCCCAAATAATCACACTTCGAGTTCCCCATCAATTGTTGTTCATATACAAGAACTAGCGTATCCTTCTGCAGGTGTCACAGTCTCTGACATCCTTCAGGATGCTCTCCAAAAATGATTCGTCGCTAAGGAGGACTTAGTTCTTCTGCTGAAGAGTTGTTCACACCACCTCATTCTTGCATCAACCAACTTTGGTGAGCACTGGACCCCTGTCACAAGGATGGGACATGATGATGGGTTGACCTTGGCAAGGTGTCATGACTTCCTGTGGTATCCCAGACAGAATGTGTTTGACTGCAGTATTTTGACAAGTTAGAAACTGCTGGCTGTGAACAACTCAGATGGTCAGCAAAACTGTGCTGGCTTAGTTTAGTGTCAAACAAGGCTTTGTCCCCTTGATAAGCAAGGCAAATTAGTATTTTTCTGTTTTAATTTCTTAACTTTCACTAGATTAGACATCAAATTGCATAAATCATCTAAACAGTCAAAGTTACTTCAGTGTATCATGATCAGTCATGGATGACAAATCAATAAAAACACCATTTCTACAAAGGCCAAACTTATTCTAAAACATACATTCAAAATTATTGTTTGAGTTATTTTGAAGCTCAATATATTATACAATCAAAATCAAGGTTCAACAGATATAGGATTTACATGGTCAGTGAAGTAAGAAAAGCAAAATAAAGTCCATTAATTTTTCCATTCTGTGATAAATATCACTGACAATAATTATCCTGCATCTATTGAACATGAAAGACCTTTGCCCTTTTTCCACTCCAATGTAAATTACATCTGGATTTCCTTTTACATTTTAAATGACCATTTCCAGACAATATAGTCACATTGCATCTTGTGCATGAAGGACTTTTAGATGTTGACCTGACGTTTAAAAGACCCCTGCCTTCCAAACCTAGGCAATACCTCCAGCAATTTCAGATTCAATTCAGCTTTTTTACTGACAGATCATACATACATATCTGGTGTTAAGTGTATCATCAGGTCAATATAAAGTTGGGAGCGGTATAATGCAGAATTCAGGTGAAGGACCACAAGAAGAAATGCCTGTAAAGTTAAAGATGAGATTAGAAATAGAAGTAGAGCAGAAACAGCATTGCAATGAAAGATGAGTACTGGTCAAGCACAAGTATTTTTCCAGTAACAAAACAGCAAAAGATCAGTCCAAAAAGAACTAAAAAAGATCAAGGGACACATTCTTGAATCAATATTAAAATCTTAGAGTATCAGTCAGTTGCAATATTAAGTTCTACAGCCATGTGGGTAGAAACAATAAGTATCAGTAATAGCATTATTTCTATGACAACATAGAAAAGATAAGAGATCACTTTATTGGCCATATACAATTTCTTGTATCAGGAGGTGGGTAGTATCATCTCCATAATTTGCAGGTGATCCAAAATTATCATGGCATTTGCTGTAAAAAAATCTTAGCCACAAATATTGTTATATAATTGTATTCCTATGGTCCAGTATGGTAAAGAAGGTTATAATCACAGGACCCCATTACAAAAGTAAAGTACAACCTCATTATAAGATTTTTTTCATAAACTTATGAAAAAGGTCAAAGTGTTTTTTGTTAAACAGTAATAGATGGTGAGAGGTGATAAAAGTTGCAAGAGTCCTTGATTACAGCTTCATTATATATTACATCAATGTATGCACAATATACATTAATATGATTGGTATAAAGTATTGTGCTCAACATTACAGAAATTTCCAATTCAAATTTAATGCAACACAACAAAATTTCCACAAAAGGAAACCAAGTACCGTGTCACACAAGAGTTACTAAAAAACATATTATTCTGAATGAGAATGCTTGATTGAGGTGGTCAAAAAATAACTATAGTAGACTATTAAGTCCACTGGAACATTTACTCTAAGTGAAAGAAAAAGGTTATTCTAAGTCCATACCAGAGCAAACAGCTGCTCATTATGTCAGAGACTGTCCTGTTTATTTACAGTTAACTGGACTAGAGAGCACATGACTACCCCATGGATATGATGCAAGACAATCACAGGTATTACACCTCAGCAATGCTACAAATACCAAAGCAGAGAATTTAATGGCGGAGAACGAAATGCATTTCGTTACACATAGAACGTGTGGGTGTATGAACAAACTGCCAAGTCATGGAGGGAATGCTGAGTCACTGAGAGCACTGAAAACAAATCAGTCCATACAGAAAACACATTTATTTTACTGAATTACAGCATTATAAACTTGGAAATGTGATAAGATATGTATAATGTACTGTATGTTAAAGCACATTCTTTTAACATATTTTATTCTTTTCATATTATTCGGATATACAGTATTCTGGATCTTATTTTGCCTCTTAAATCTGTTCTAGGAATTATCTGTCATCTTCAGGATAAGCATCCATGAAGATGCAAACATGTTGAGGTGTTGTCTGAACTGGTCAGGTTAACAACTACTTTAAAAGTGATTTCAGCAAATATAAATTGGATACAAGCTTTACTCAAGCACAATTATGAAGGTAATGAAGGCTTTGAGTAAATGGACACTATTTTGGTTGTCATTTCCTTTTTTTAGCATACAGTGCTATCTTTGAAATTATGCACTATAGTTGAGTAATTTGACTTTGCTGGAGCTTTGCTGGTCTCTAAAAGTATTAACAAGCTGTAACAAAAGCTCAATATAAAACAATTGTGATATGTATGACCTAAGTATTTGCATTACACCTGTCATTGATTACAGCAGCCAATTTTAAACATCTGCCTGCTCTTTGGTCCACTGGGGTCAGATAAACAATTGACTACTGAAGTCTTTTGACCTTTGTTGTTGCTTAGGTTTTTAATTAACATACAAATTATTTTAGTATCTCTGCTTATGAAAATGTTACCGTTCCCTTCATTTTCACTAGAAGTCAGAGAGGATACAGCAGCATATTTGTTTTTTACAGTATTCAGGTGGAAATGCTTTATTAATGGGCTTCAGTCTGTGCAACACTAAACGGTTTCCCTACCACACATCCTGTTGGTCATCTCTCCAGACTCCAATAAGGGTTAGTTAGCAAAGAAAGTTTTAATGTAATGAGAAAAACCAGAGCACATTATTCAATATTAATTGTAAATGTGTGAACAAAAAGATATTTATTTCTTCCTTAAAAGTCTCATAAATACTTTAAAAATATTTATTATATGTATCCATCCATCCATTTTCTAACTGCTTCAACCAATTCAAGGTCAAGGGAGAATCTGGATCCTATCCCAGCAGCAAGGGACGCAAAGTAGGGTACACCCTAGACAGGACACCAGTCCATTGCAGTATTATAACATTTAATATTTTACTTGCATCTGCTTCCTCATTTGTTTGCAGATCCTACACAGATATTTACATCTTCATTCTCTAGAGTTCTGAGTGATTTATAAATGTGCAAATGTCTCTCTCAACAGGTACTCAACTGACCCGTAGAGAATCTCTATAGACATCACTGTCGTTCTTGTATTAGCACCTGTTAAATAAAAAGGTCCAAGTCAAAGGTGTTTCTGGGAGTGGATTTCCCATGCTTAGTGTAAACCAAAAGTGCTGCAGGTCGGAGTATCAGACCACTACTGAGGTCAACACATTCATCACAGTGAGATCAGAAACAAAAGACAAATAACTTTGAATCCGAAAACAACAAAATGGCTTAGGTAAGACTGTATGTACGTGGATGATTTTACGCTTGATGCAATTTGAACATTAACCTAAATATGTATACATCCTTAATCTTTATGACTGCTCTCTTTAACAGCTTAAGACAACTATTTCTTATATCTTTCTAAAACCATGGTTTCAGGGAGACTGAAATTTAACTGAACTCTGACAGGTGTCGTATTTTGATTCACACAAAATAGCAATTATTAAGGTCTAGGAATTAGCTATTATATCCTAATTTTTAAATGAAAAGAATTCTCTGATTTCCTCTTTTTGTTACATAAAAATATTATAGTTTTTCCATGCCAATTATTTCCTCATACTGGTATGAAAAATGTTTTATTATCATTTTGTCCATAACGGCCTTAACCCAAGTTACTATTTTGGGATATGTTTATAGGTGTGGTTGTTCTTAGCTTTATCTGAGTTGGAATAAGATATGCCCAACTCAGGCATGCAGACTATTGTGTCATTGCAATAGGTTTCTCTATGTGTATCTCTATCTCTTTCTGCATTATGTATTAATTTATACCTAGCAGGCTGTGGGTTCAAATCACAGGTGGGGATGCCATTTTGGTACCCTTGTAATAACAACATGGATTGTTTGAGTAAAATGTCCAGCTATATAAATGGCTACAAATTTTTTAAAAAACATGTCATTCAAGTAAATTAGGAATAACAGTATCAATTTGAGACTAGAATGCTGCCAGAGAGGTATGATTACTTAAACACCCATGTTTGACTGAAACCTTGACAACTGAAGATAATGACAAGTATACAGATGCTGGTGGTAGGCATCACACTGATTCACTTTGCTGATGTTAACAGCTCTTCTTCCTCTTTATGCTGCTCTTCTCCACATTAGTGCTGTATTTGAAATTAATCACAGGTATATAAAAATACCAAGCATGAAACAAATTAAAAAATTGTATATGTAGTGTGTGGTCACTCCTTGTACATTTTAATGGTGCATGTGAGATTTATGGTACTGGTGCTTGAGATTCAGAAAGGGCTACTGTATTGAGCTTATGTCTTTTCTCTCTCCAGCCTAGACAAACCATTACAAGGAACAAACAGCTATTCAGAGAGATTATCCCTCTTTATTCGAAAAAATATATACTTCTAAGAAAATTAGTGACTTTCTTGAAAATTGAATATAATAATTTTCTGCACATTTGTTGTCTGAATGCAGAATGAACACACATCTTTGGGCAAAAGAATTTATGAAACATGATTCTCATTTGAGCAAGCATAAAATTGTTCAACAGAGGGTCTACTGTGCTGTCCTTTAAAGGTATAGATACTGTATAAGGTAAAGCTACGCACTGACGTCTTACAACATTAAAGCAAGCTTGCATCCTTGCTTAGTGCAACTGTTTAGAGGGTATCTCTAAGACTGCTTGGAGCACAGTTTAGCTATAAAAAGTCTTATAATGATCAAGAGAGGTTAGCAGGAAGTTAGTGTATTGTATATTGCTTCTGAAATATTGCAGAAGTACAGTAGTTCAAGTTTCAAGCATTTAAAAAGAACTATGGAATTTTATTATGGAATGAGAGAATGAACATCAGTTGTCTTTTTTATCCAATTTTTCAGTCCTCACTTTGAGTTTCTCCTTGTGAATTCCTGGTCTTTCTCCAAGTGGCTGAGAATATTTCAGAAAGCTCTGTCCTTGAAGTGTGGAGAGTAGATGGGAAATGTGCAAGGCACTATCCCCTTAATGTGTCCACAATGTTATGCAGTCTGAAACAAATAAAAGGGAATTAATATTGATGTAACATTTTCATACTCTGGCAATATTACTGTATAACTTGTGAGTGGTGATATTTTCAATCTGTCATTTAGTATCACACATAGTTTCACAAAGTCAATCCGATGTTCTTTTTTTCTTTCATTTTCCTTTTGCTTCTGTTATGTATGTGTGCTTTCTCATAATGCTTTGAGTTTCTTAAAAAGTCCTTTTTTAATAAAATTGTCTTTTTGTTCAAGATGTTATACTGACAAACCCTCTCTTGATGCCAAATAATTACACATGAACATCTTCTGGGGAAAAAATATTTGTATGTTTACCTACAGGTTTGTGACAGTTGCAGCAGGACTATTCTACCACCACAAGTCGTCTCCTCCACTGCTTCTGGTACTCGCTCTCTCCCTTCCCCTCAGACGTAACATTTCCATGATGCTGCGGGCATAAACATCTCGCAGGTTGATATTGACAGCCACATCAGTGGTAGAGTTTTTGGTCAGCTTCTTAAGTGCCTCGCGATGACGGAGTGCAGCCTCCTTCATCTTCAGTGTGAAGTAGCAGGCAGAGAACCTGTCATTTATAATTGCAATTGGCAGGGCAAGGATAAGAATGCCAGATAAGATGCAGAGGAAGGCAATAATTTTGCCAACTGTGGTGTCTGGCCTAATGTCCCCATATCCCACTGTGGTCATGGAAGTGGTGGCCCACCACCATGCACAGGGCACGCTGGTGAAAGTGGTGTCGGGGATGTTGTGCTCCACTGCATACTCTATGGTAGAAAATATAGAAATCCCCACAGAAAGAAACAGGAGGAGAAGACCCACCTCTTCATAGCATTGGGCAATAGTCATGCCGAGGGATTTAAGCCCTGAAAGACACATGTTACAAACATTGCATAAGTAAACAAAGTTAGCCATCTTTTAATTTTAAAGTGCAAATCGTGATTTATATATAGTTCATATTATTTTTATTTAAAACAGCTCATAAGAGAAATAAAAGATTTTCTGGAGCATCTAACAAACTCCATTTGTAATTGCTTTAATAAAAATATATTGTATGTCTGTTTCACTATGTTTTTCAAGGGGCACATTTTGATCCCTTTCAAGGCTGACGTGCACTACTTGCACAGAATAAGGAGAGTTGCCAACTCTCAGAAAATGCTTGAGAACAAATAAGTTGAATAATTTATATTATTTTGGATTCTGTAGTAAAATAAAATCTATAGTTAAGACATTGTTTGTAATTATACACTCATAACATAGTTATTTTATCCTATTTTCTCTTTTTTTTATTTGAAAATTAAACCTCTGGTCTACTACTGATGTACTATGATTAAGTGAATTCTTGTTTTATCAATAATGCATCAGAAACAGGGGACTTTTTGTCTCCCACAGCCATCTCTACAACATGTGGAAAAATTATTTTAAAATTCTCATTGCTTTCTTCATCTATAAATAATTACAGGTACTTAGCACTATTTTTACATGCAACATTTATCAACGATTTTCATGGGAACAAATTTTTATGAAATGTTAGAATTACAAGCTTTTGTATCTAAATGACAAGTTTTTATAAAATATTATTTTATTTTGTAGTATGTGATCATTCACTACAATATTGAAGTGCCACTGATATGTTCTAAAGGATGGATTTATGTTGCTTACAACTTCAAACACACAAACAGCAAAAGCAATGTAATTCCATGGAGTATTTTCACACTTCACATTTAAACCTATGCTAGAAAGAATTAATCAATCTGTCTTACAGCATCTTGTCAAGTTAACAACATCTAAAAATATCAGCAATTATATATAGGGTGAAAAGGCTCACATCTCAGAATATCTGGGTTATGTGTGAAACCTTTCATGAAGGTGCAAAAAAGCAATTCAAGGGCTAAAGTAAGGAAAGATTAAAAATATCTGTATAACCAAAAAGGACTTTTACAACTTTGTAATTGTCAACAGAAAAAAGCTTAGAGAGACACTGTGACACATTATTTGTTTCATGAAAATAAACATTTTAAACTGTATGATTCACCACTGTTTAAACTGTCAGATTCACTAGGCTATATTTGCCAGTCATAAAAAAGTACTCATTGTTCTTGAGCCTGAAAAGCTTGGACACTTTTTAAAAGATTTTAAGAGATACACCAATTGTAGAACCTAAAAATCAGCCATAGATTCAACATTTATAAAGATGCCATACTGCAGATTAAAAATGGCTGATATAATTCAAACACGTACATAACCATTAGGCAGAGCCTTCTGCACACTCTACATAACAGATTTTGTGACATGCTTAATCCTTACTGCTTGATTTTATCTTATCAGTTCTCATCCTAACAGAAAAGTAATATAGAAAGAAATGAGAATATGAAATGAATAGCAGTACATTATTAAACTGAGCTGGGTAGCTGAACATACTGAGATAATGCTTAATTTTTTATTTCCTTTAAAGTATGAAACTGTGATTGTATAAGATAGGATTCTTTGGCCACAGACAAAAAGAAGAAACAACTTTAAACACTGAAGATCACTACAGACATGTAGCTTTAAACATGTTAGTGATTAATTCTAACAACTTTGCAGGTTTGCATTATGACATCACAAAGGTATTATTGAATAAATAATCAGCTGACCAAGTTAATTTTTAGACTTGTATTCCTAAACAAACTACCCCTACCCCACTCTACTCCTACTTAATTATCTCAGATCCAACCAAGGACATGGAAAAGGTACCGGACTTAAACCACTCTGTCCTTCTTTGTTATTATTTTACATAATCTAAAATTTATTTTAAATTTACCCCATCCCACGCCTTTTTGTAATTCTGAATCACTGCTTTTCTCTGCTTAAATAATGGTAAACATTTTTTGGAAGGAGCTTCTGAAAAATCTTCTGTAGTTAACTGTAAGGTCATCTGTTTGGTTCCCTAATTAGTGCAACTCAAACTCGCCTAGTGCACTGTGCAATGTTGATGGTCTCCCAGCAGCAGCAATTGTTTTTGACTGGCAATCAGTACAGAGAACATGAAACTACAAACTTTAAGAAACAAGAAAATACCCCTCAACACAATAAATTGACCAAGTTATGCAAGACCAGCAATCATAGTAATTGTTATTCTTTAAAGCATGAAACATGGCCAAGATGTTTTTACTGAAAAAAAAACATCACTGGAAACTGCCAACACTGGCTTTGAAGTACTGACTTAAAGTATCAGAGGAGCAAAGCCCATCATGTTGTGCTAACCTATATTTTAAAGTGTTTTTGTTTCAGACTGCTACATGAAAATAAAGGTCATAATAAGAAATAAATGTAAATTCATGAAGATTTCCCTTGGGAATGTTCACAGTTTCTCTAAGGATGTCACCATGCCTCAGGACTAATGTACTCTACTGGGAGGAAAGCTTCAATAATTACTCAGCCATATACAGGATTTATATTGTTGTGAGTTAGGGGATATATTTGTTATACAAATATAGATTGTGAAATAACATCTTGACAATTTCTAGCCAGAAAACAATGCAGACACACCGATGACTCACGAAGGTCACCTGTTTAGTCACAGCACAATCTCTGGGGAGCTGTACAGTTTGCAGAACTTAAGATCAGGTTGGGGGTGTTTAGAGTGTCCCCTTCAAATACAAATAGTGGGTTAGTTATTAGGGCACATCTGGGGCAAAGGGGTGGTCTAATGGGTAAATTAATTTTGTACATCAAAAGTAGGGCTATCTTTGAACTCTCTGCGAATTCCTTCTCTTACCCTGCAATGTGCAAGAAGAAGGACACTGAGTAATTTCCAACTGCTCTAAACCATCGTCAATTCGGTCTACTGCCTGGGGACCTGGACGTGACAAGTTATAGGTCAAGAGGAAATATTTCTTGCATGGTTTATGTAATTTCTTACGGTATCTGGTTTATCCAGTTACATATTTCTGTTGTTCCCAACCCCACTGTGTCAATTCTTCCTCATCCTCTCATTGTTTCTCTGAAAACCCTTCTCTGAATGCTGTTAGACCTACCTTTCAGCTAGTGTTAAGATGATGGGTTTTGTCCACATGCCCAAAGCAACTTATTTTTAGCTTCTTAACTAGTGTGCTTCTTCCTTTTGAGGCTTCACACAAACCTTCCAAACCTATAAATTTGTCCTTGTATAAAACAACCTCTTTTAATGTAATGTTACTGTATCTTATTACTTATTACTGTATCTTATTTGTTCAAATTTAAAAGTTTGTACAGTTATGTGTGCATCAGAGAAAATACTTACCTGCATATTTTCATTAAGATTCCACTTCAGAACATGGAGATGAGCTCAAACTAAACACATTTTATATTTTTTAAGGGAAAGGTCATAAGATCTTTACTGATGCTAAAGATGTAATGTATTGGAGTGGAACTTGCAGGGTCAATTCAGGGTGCACTTGAGATTAATTACTTATGAGACTGATTCGAATCTGGGGTATGTAATAAGGACATACAGGACAGGAGCGTTGGCAATGACTGGAGGAGTGGTGTGTCTCTTGCCAGCATCACACCTGGACAGTCATTGGTCCTTCCTCCTGTCCTGTCCTTCCTTTTGTAGTACTGTATGTGTTCCTGCAATACAAATCAATGATGTTTCACTTAGCACTGTCTGACTAATCCCAACCAAAATCCTGATAGTAATCTCTCTCTTAGTGTATGAATGTAAGATACTGTAAGATAATGTAAGACACAAATAAATAGTACCTGTTGAATGTCGGCCCAGTTTGAGCATCCTCAATGATCTCATCAGTCTTAAAACCTGCACAACCCTTCCAACATTTTCCAGTTCTGTGGACCCTCCATGAAGATTCTCCACCACCAGAGTTACGTAAAAAGGCAAGATGGCTATGAGATCTATAATGTTTACCACACTTCTGCTGAACTTGCACTTGTCCTTCACACACATGAACCTCAGCACGAACTCCCCTGTGAACCAGGCTATGCAGATGTATTCAAGAACATCCAGGAATGGTGGTTCCAGAGAGCTAAAATCCAAGGAAATCAGAGCCATGTTGACAATTGAAATAAACACAAAAAACACAGACAGTGTTCCAAAGGTTTTTGCTGCAACAGATGATTCAGGTTTTTCCATGACATCCCAAAGTTTTTGCCTAAGGTTTTCACAGATTACTCCAGAGAAATCCTCTTCTTCGGTGTCAATTACCTCGGGATCCTTGCGAACATCCAGCGTTTCTTTCATTTCCTTCCTCCTGTAATACTTGTCCCTGCAACATGAATCGATGTTGAGCTCGTCAATGCCCCAGTACTCAATCTCCTGTAGAAAAGACACGGCACAAAGCTCCTCCATGACATGTAAGTGTCCTGTCTTGTAGTAGTGCATGATGTACTTAAAGGTCTGGGAGTTTCTGTCAAAGAAGAACTCATTCTCCACAAAGTTGGCATCATCGCAGAGATCCAACACTGAGTCTCGAGCCGACACGGCCAGCTTGCCCAATCGTGTTTCCGGGTAGGAGGAGAGGAGCTCCTGAGATAGCACATACCTGCTGCCTCCAACGTTGATGATAAAGAAATCTAGAGGGTTTTCATTAGGAGGCGGCTCGCTGAAAAACACACTGGAATCCAGAGACAAGAGGGAGACACTGTTCCCGCAGAACTCCGCAGGGCTGGATGAACAGCTGGTCATGGTGCCAAATTCTGAGAAAAACCTGTCAGGCAGAAACACTGACATCATTACAGGTGTCCTCCTAAAGATGCATCCTCTTTAATTTACTTCAAGCTGGGTAGGCACAAGATTCAATTAAAAAACATGAAACTACATCACTTACATAACTTTACATA
This sequence comes from Lepisosteus platostomus, assembly GCF_059453375.1. NCBI lineage: Eukaryota > Metazoa > Chordata > Actinopteri > Semionotiformes > Lepisosteidae > Lepisosteus > Lepisosteus platostomus. The sequence continues at coordinate 29,536,033 of NC_142622.1, read as the reverse complement.
CATACTAATGGGACCTATGCAATAAAGTAGGCATATAAGTGTTAACATGCCTACATACCATTTTTTTAGATCTACAACTAGAAATACTTTTACAATTATTTTAATCTGCTGAAACATTCAACTATAATTGTAAAATTAAGTCATTGTGCATGTTTTTGGTTTAATCCTGGATCTAAATAAATCCAAATGTAATCATTTATGGATCTAAACTAAAGGCATTTACTTTCTGATCAATCCATAGCTCACTTTTTTTATTGCAGTAACTCAAGTATTTTTATAATAGGTAATTCTATATTCTTTTTAGTAGACAAAATTGCAAATTACCACGCTTACAGCATTGTTATGTTACATAAATAAATGGAGTGAACTTTCCTTCTGGCACCAAACAAAATAAATATTAAAGTTACACAATATAAGGAAAAACTGAAAGATGCTTAGCCTTAAATGTCAACATCCAAATGAACTATGTAAGTAGACATAATGAGAATAAAGAGGGTTTTCACAACAACTTACACAGGCTTTTACTTCAGTGCCTTAATCAGTATAATTTTGCTTACTCAAAGCTTAGAAATGGCCTACAGTATGTATTTCACATGATGATGATGATGATAATAATAATAATAATAATAATAATAATAATAATAATAATAATAATAATAATAATTGCTTACACTTATATAGCGCTTTTCTGGACACTCCACTCAAAGCGCTTTACAGGTAATGGGGGCTCCCCTCCACCACCTCCAATGTGCAGCCCCACCTGGATGATGCGACGGCAGCCATAGTGCGCCAGAACGCTCACCACACATCAGCTATTAGTGAGGGGGAGAGCAGAGTAATGAAGCCAATTCATAGATGGTGATTATTAGAGGGCCATGACTGGTAAGGGCCAATGGCCATTGTTATTATCTGGACATAAAGCACTTTCAGATAAAACTCCCACTATAGGATGTTGACTAATATCTTTCAGATAAAACAAACACACTCACAAATTAAGAATGACATATACAGTATAACATCATAATCCATTTGAGGCACTCTGATAGCCTGTCATTATAGCTCTAATCTGTGTTGAGTCCCTTGTGACAGATTGGTCATCTTGGTAGACAAGAGGTTGTGTTATAGGACTTGAATTTCCTCTTCCCCCAAAGTTAAATTGTGTGAATCACAAGCAGGAAACATTTGCATTTCCTGAACGAATCCTCAGCCTTCCTATTCTATTTAGAATACATCATCAGAAATGAAACATAAAAACAAGCCCTTGGCAGTGTCCTAGTTCTTTAAAGCTGCTCATTGAGATTTAAATATTTTAGCTGGTCCACTTAATTAATGGAAATAAGGTGCTATTCTTGTATTCATTAATTCCCTTTGCTGGGTAACAGTATATATCCTTGTCATGGATGGTGGTAATTTTAAAGACCTGCATATTTAATATACCCATCTTTATGATATTGAGCTATTTCACTAAAACGCAAGAGAATCCCCTACTCATAGATGCTTTGTTAACATTATTCCCAACATTATTTTGGTCTACAAGGAATCTTCAAATGTATTTTTCACAGTACCCTTAAGCAATGCAGACTACAATGACACTGACAGATCTTTTGGTATACAATACATTATTCAAAATCTAACCCTCTCCCACCTATATTTTTTCAAAACAAAGACATTTTTTCTTAATATATATAGATCAGACGCCACTTAACTTATCTTCAGCAAGAGTGGATGACTTTGCTTCCTGACACTTTTTCTGGAAGAATAGAAGAATATGATCAACTATTTAATCTCACACCAAGAATGGACAAATACTGACAACAAATTCTGATGTGATTCAATTAGTGCTTTTCTAGGTTACACTTTTGCCAATAAACTGCAATTATCACTGTTTTAATAATAATCAATTTTATGACTATGTGGTACTCTTGAACAGCTGCTGAGAACTGTCTGAGATCAGATATATTTAACCTTATTCATTTCAGTTGTTAAATCAGATATCTTTACTGATTTAAAAGGTAGTTTTATTTTAAAAAATCTTGTTTTTAAATAGCAATTGTTTTTGCACACCCTAATTATCTTTGGATCGCATAACGAAATAGATGTGACAAATGAACTTTGTGAGTTGTCTGAATCTCCAGTACTCAATATACACAAGAACTTAAAAAGATTTTTGTTTCAGTGCCAGATTTCCTTGTTAATCTTCAAACAGAAAACAATTAAAATTCCACAAATACAGTATGTTTTGTGGAGAATAAGTGGTTCTTTTTTCACACATCTACATTAGTTTCAGAAAATCCTAAAGATTTTTTGGATACATTTTTTTTTAATTATCTTAGCACGCTGAAATGACCTATTGGCAGGTATATGTTCATTTAACTTACTTGACTGAATTATTTGCTATAAAACAGATATAAAGTATTGGACAGAAAGGACAGTGATTGCCAAGTTCCAGGACTCAAGCTTACCCAACTATGGAAGAAAGATAGGTACATGGTTAGTGTTTGGATGGATTTTAGTTAGGATACATAGTGGTAAAAATAACCAGGAAATACATCTTGTGTAAAGATACGTACAGTATGTGTGACAGACCTGTATCTCCATGTGTTTAGAGATGCCTTATGGTGTGATGCAGTTACTGTCTTGTTTGCTCTCACTGGCCCTGATATCCTCCTCTACATCTGTAATTGCTACTATTTGACTATTTTGTAAACACCCCCAGCCAGCCTGACCTTAACCCAACTAGTAAAATCGTCCTCCTGGGTATAGTACTGTCAAAAAGCCATCCTACAGACCCAGATACAAACATACCTACCCCTTGTCCACATGCAGTTGATTTTTTCTGCAGTCTACTAGGTTAACTATAACTACCTGTCTTTTGTTTTCCCATGCTTCATCAACTGTTGGCTCCCCTCTCTCCCTGACACCTGTAGAAGGCTCCGCAGCTTTTCTTTTCCTCTCTGCATGGCATAAACCTGCTTTACCTTTGCAGCCTAGGCAGACTGACATAGCTACCCACTTACAGTATACTGTGCTTGGACTGCAGCAACCCAGTTAGAATAAACACGTGACTATGTTGTACATGTATTGTGGCACATGATCCTTGAATGAAAAAAATGTTAACTTTCATAAAACATCTCTTAAGCTTGTAAAGTTTATATCAATGGTAACCTGACCTGGAATGGCACAACTGCGCTTTTCTTTACTGGGGTGTGAGGCTTGTAACTCAAAACCGCTCTGTAGCAGATTTTCTGACAACTATGGTAAAACAGGCGGTACAACCTATGAAAAATTCAACGTTATTTTCTCATGCTGAGGGAGGGATAAGATTTTTTTTTTCTTTTTAGAGCAATGTAAAAAGTTTTTGTACTGTAAAGTTTTTGAGTTTCATTTATCCCGACACAACTCGCGACAATCGCAATCTCCTCCGTTTGAAACCCGACGATCCAGAGACGTTTGGCGACATAATGGAAGAATTACTGTTTCATTTTAGGTGTATATAAAACATATTTATATAAGTGCATTGATGTAGCTAAATTATATCAATAAATGTAGTTTACAGTCCTAGAGGACTAAAGTCTTGTATCTCTCGATTTATTTGAAATTATTACAAATACAATCCCAGTTTAAATGATTCTAAAATTAAAAACCGTCATTAGTCAATTCAACTCTGTTACATAATTGATTTGTGCGTTTGAATGAGAATCTATGTAAAGTAATACAAACATTTTAACACATCCCGCGATGTTCTAATAATCAGATAAAAGAGCAACCCACAGTTTGGAGTTTTTTTTAGAAATGGTATCTAAGGTAATGCGAACTGACAATCTGAGAACTAGCGGATATTACTGAATACAGGATCTTAAGTCTTACCCAAACTACAATATGCAGTGTGAGTTTACGCTTAAAGCCCCGTGTTATCTTTGATGGTTGTCATTTTGCCTGTCGACAGTAAGATTTTTTCAACGTTTCGCGATTACAAAACGTTAATATGGAGTGTACAACTTGTAGGGGTCACATTCCTTACGTGCACGTCTGTAATATTAATTATTATGTTTAATTTCGTAAGGCACATAATGATAACTGACAGTCGAAGATTTGATTTTGAATGTGGCAAACAACATTAATTTTTTGCTAAGAATGAGCTGTTTTGGGCTAGGGCATATAATTACCAGCATGCACCACTGAATACAACTTGAGAAAGTTTATACAAATGCTATAAGTACTATACATATTCGGTACTGTAGAAATGAGCCTGCAGAGCAAAAATACAGCGATAGTTTTTAGGGTCGTACATTGTATCAAGGCATTTTCGCCCTCTAAGGATTAAGCCCGTGACAATTTTTCGTAAGTGTATTTCCGTATAGTTAAATACATCCATAAACTATTTCCAGAATACATGTTGAACAACAGTTCACTGGCAAAATATGGACAGGAAAACGCTAGCTCTGAAGTTATCGAATGTTTCCCTTTGTAATACGTTTCAGGATATGTAAAGAAAACTCTGATCGCTTTTATCTGTCGTACACATTCCTCATCTAGGACAGTCTGCAACTCTAAAACTTCCAATAATTTGTGCATTTAAATAAATCAACATCATATAATATTTTCGTTCTTTTTTAATTAAATAATTATACAAAATTAAGTAATTGACAATTTAGACTTGGTCATTGCATAGAATTTTTAATTTGGCTAAATATGAAATACGACGTGACAATAAAATAAACTGGGGGTTAAAACTTACCTAAACCTTGACGGCTGGCATCGTTTTTATTTTGAAACGAAATTCTGTTTTAAAGTCGACATTGTGCCAGATGTTCTTTGTTTTAAGTTTAAACACGTTTATAGATGAATCTTTCAATTAGTGACCATCATCCATCGTTAAAGTCCAACTAAAATGCATAACCATTTTTTTAGAATAGTCGAATACGATTCGGGAGGCAGGACAGAAAAGGAACGGGTTACGTCTAACTTTCTGAATCCTGTGAATGTGTCTTCAACTGTGCCTGTTCAGGTGTGCAGTCGGTATACAGTATTTAAACCTCATTAATACAAGCGAATCACGTTGCGCTCGGGCCATTCCCCGCTGCTAGGCAACAAACACGTTTCAATCCTGTGAAATTCAAGACCTCTGGGATTTTTTTCTAAATGAAGCTAAAGAAGACATTCTAAAAATAATATGATCTGCGCGTTTGCATTTCATTCAGCATTTCTCTTCAGCATGCAAGGACTGCTGTAAGAAGAGAACACTTGTTATGTGACGTCTCACTCCTTAAACTTAAGATGAAGCGAAAGAGTCGTAAGCATTTTTTTCATGGATTTTTAAATATATTTAAAAAACGATTAATTATATATATTGCCTTAGGACTTTTTGTAGATGTTTTTAATGTTTTAATAGGAAAGTTATTTCGTTTAACTGAGCAAACCCATTGTAATTACAAATAAAGATACGTATTACCAGAACGTTTGTATTTTTTATTTAATGAAACAAGATATTGGTTTATTGTAATAAATTCTGAAAAATCCTGAATTTGAACGAAATAAACACATTGAGCAATGTAATCTCTCAGTAATTTATTTGAGTTTAAATTTTAACTCTTATAACCATATTCCACGTGATGGTTCCATAAAACGATTTGTATTATTCTTTTGGAAATGAATATCTTTTGAGATGGGTGGCACTGTGGTGCAGTGGTGATCATTAGCGCTGGGGCCCCTGGATTCCATTCAGGATGGAGTTTGTCTGTTCTCCCAGTGGGTTTTCTCTGGGTGTTCCGGTTTACTCCCAAAAGCTTTGGGAAAATTGGCCCTGGTGTGAGTTTATCTGTGTGTGCCTTGCAATGGACTGGCGTTGTGTCCAGGGTCTATCCTGCCTTGTGCCCATTGCTTGCTGGGATAGACTCCGGTTCATTCGTGACTCTGAATTGAATGAACAAGTTATAAAATGGATGGATATCATGTGAGATTCATATGAAGATTTACTTGATCGTCTTTGCATGCACTTGAAGTGATTAGTGTGTTGTCGGTGGATACCGTAAATCAAGGAAGCAGACAATTCAATTTGTTGCTTTGTAGCAAAGTAGCACACTGCAGGAATCAGAATAGGATGCCCCTTGTGTGTTCTAAATAAATCTCGCATCTTGAAGACAGGCTCAACCATAACAGGTGCATCTCTCTCTTTTCTCCAGAGATTTCTTAGGTTGTTCTGTGTGACAACAGTCTTGTTGCCAGGCCTAGTCATTGGTTATCCTCTTTTTTCCATTTACCCCTTTGCAAAGTTTAAAAAAGCAGTTTGTGTCTGACTGAAGCCCACAGAAAGGCAATGCACTGAGTTCCAACTGCCCATTTGAGTCTAAATGAAACATGTAACTGTGAAAGATGAATAAAATGATTTAAAATGTTTACGATAGGATCTCAGGATCTGCCTTACCTCAAAATGGCAATTGCCCTTAAATCACCATACTGACGTTTGTAACATTGCTATGTCTATGGCTATGAAACATGTTCCAGAAGTAACTCACTCTTGTTTTGGAAAGAGGCCTGCATAACTCTCACTGAGCTGTACATACTTGAGAAGAAATTAAATGCTGAATTTATATCAATCAAATAATAACAACAGTATGAACAACAATAACAAAAATTCTAGTCTAGGACACATCATTTGACATGTCTAGCCAAATATTTTATTCTGTTATTTTTTTCTCAAACAAAATAGCATGTACTTCCCTGAAAGGAATACAACCCATAGTACTTTTTATTTTAATTTCTTAATTCATCCTCTTATATTGTATCATATTTGTTATGTTTCATTTATTGTAGTGCTTCTGGTGTTGTGCAAACACTTGTTATAGCTTATGTAAATCACTATATGTTATCAATTGCAATTGCCATCAGAGGAATTCATAATGTATGGCAATTTGCTCATCTGCTCACCATAATTCTTATACAGGTTTTTGGACAAAAGAGTACTGGCCAAAGAAATGGATTTAAATTTAAAAATACTGTGTTGTCATTGATGTAAAATGAAGGATTTATATTATCTTAAGCTCAGTGCCTTACAAATATTTGAATTCTTTCTCTTAGGTGAAACCCCATAAACAGATAAGTCAAGCATAACATAAAGTTCTTTGAAGACACAGCTTAATCAGTAAATTCAAAGAAACAAATAAGAATCAGGTATATAGTCCATCATAAAATGCTTGTAGCCTAAAAGGTAGTGTCAAAGATGTTCAAATTAATGTCTGCAATATAATCAGAAACATTTGTCTGCATACTCTCATACTTACCTGTATATTCTCATACTATATCTTGGTGGCTTTTAGAAAGCAGGAGACATACAAAACCCATCGTATGGCTCACACCTGAAGAAGATTCAGCAGCTGAAATGCTTCGTATCTTCTTTCTTCTTTTCAGAATGAAATTTACATTTATGTCTTTACAATTATAAAAGGAATTTTTGAAGACTAAAGAAATGAAGGGCAATGTCAATTTAATGTTTTTTTTTTTCCATAATTAGCATGTACTGTAGCTCTTTCAACCTGTTGTACATGGAACCAGCATGTTTGGAGACCTTCCTTCTGAGTGTCACATTAGTAAGAGGAGGAGTCAGTTTTCCAGATGAGGCACCTATGAGGCAAAATTGACTTTCTATCAATTAAAGGTTGTCATAATAAACAAAGTTACAGTAGATATTTACAATCTTTAAGGTACTGAGAAAGTCAACCCAAAAGACTACTTCAGAACCAACAGAAACAAGGGCTCAAGACAAGAAACCAAATAGCTGGATGAACTCATGATTAATGTCACGATCGTAAATCCCTCCTCTTAAGGGCGCTCCGGCTTTTTCCCATTTTAGTTGATTTTGTGCACCTGCCTCCTATTCAGCCCCTCCCTATTTAAGCCAGACTCTTCTTCCGTTCTGGGCTCAGCTTTGGAAGATGGACGTCTGGAAGCCCGCCTACCAGCGGGTACTGGAGTGGCCCGACGGCATATGCTTCACCACGGCGTCCTGGCCATCTAGGTCCGGGGCTGGGAGCACCTGTTTCCATTAACACTTTTTATTCCTCGTCACTGCACCAGATCCTGTTCCGGTTTTTTAAACCTTGTCTTGTCTGTCCTGGATGGATCACCTTGCTTTGGACTCTTGGACTTCTCCCTGGATTTACCCTTCAAACTCCTTTGGACTTGTACGCCTGGACCACCCCCGAGCACCAGTGCACATTCATCACGCCCCAATGTTCATCAACCTGCCCAGTTCCTCGTCGTCTTCTCCCTGTGTCTGTTTCACTCCCTTCCGGATTCTGCCAGCTGCATGGGGTCCTGTTCTACGCTTCGTGACAATTAATAACCTATAAGCAACCCCATGAGCAAGATGGGCCAGCTGCTCTTTGTGACTTTCCTTGTGTCTTATGCTCTGTTCACAACAATAGCACATCATAATTTTAAGTGTGTGTTAGAGATTTTTTCAACAGAGTGTTAATAAGAATTGGTCCATAATGGTATTATATTGTATACATTACACTGTAGAGTCATTTTAATAAGAATTCCTGGAAGAACTCCGCATGAGAGATCTCTATCAGCTAAATATGATCCTCTATATTTCAGCAGACTCAGTGTACATTTAGAAGGGAATTCAAAGTTTCATTTTCATGCTTACTGTCATTGCAGCTGCAGTTTGACTGACCTCAGACGACAACTTACAAGTTCCATTTTTATTCCCTACAGCAATTATTTTCCCCTCTCCTGCACAACACAGTTACATAAAGTGTCTTTCTGGATAGCTGTTGTTCTGTAGAAAACCAGATAACAATAATTAATATGTCACTCAACACAACAAATCAGATTGCGTCAGTGGAGAGACTTTTAGAATAATCATACGTATTAATTTGATTAAATTCTAATCCCTAATACTAAATTAAATTGGTTAGAAGTGCTCTGCTCTTTTCTTGGGATATCATTTATTTCACTGTGTATTGTTTTATTTATCCCTAGTGGTCCTTTTGTCTATTTTGGTTAGTGATGCTCAAATTTATGTTAACCATATTGTGTTTTTTTTTCAAAGAGAGTATTTTAAAATATATATATATATAATTCTAGATATGCAAAAGGAAATGACTGAGTTTGTCTACAGTTTTTAAAAAAGTCAATTTAAAAAACTAAGAAAGGTTTACAAATGACAGAGTTTCCTCTCATTATGCTTGATTGGTTGGTTGTCAGTATTTTTAACAGTCCAAGGGGAAAGACCAGCCAATCAGCCAATTTCTGAACTTGTGAGAGACCATGATTGGAATCATCATTTACCAAGCAATAAATCTTCTTGTCTAAAATAATGGAAACAGAAACAGCTACATTGCAATGGGGATTTAAATAAATTTCAAAGTAGAGGCAAAAATAAATAGCAAATGTATTTTTTTTAAATATTATTAGAGCAGTAAAACAGTAAAACATTAAATAAAAGACAACATAAGTGATTATGGACCAATAAGTCTTATGGTTTGAAGATGAAAACTAACTATAAACTATAGTTCTTTACTGTAAACTGTAGCTATATCAGTAAGAGTCTGGAAGATAATCACTGTGGCTTTAGAAAGGATAAGCCTTTATTAACTAATGTGTTAGAATTCTATGAACTAATAATATCAGTAATGAACACAAACCTGGCAAATACTGTTTATTCAGATTTTCACAACACTTTTGAAAAAGTTCCCTAATAAAAGGTTAATTCTTCAATAGCAGGCATTCAAAGTAATGCATGAACAGTAATTTGATTGCACAATTGTTATTGGATAAGAAAGCAAAGTACAAAAAAGTGCTCAATTCTTAAAATGGTAGGAGTCACACTATTCAACAAAACTGTCAAAGCCCATACCATCTTCTTTAAAGAGGATCTCATCCATGGATCAATTAAATGTTAACTACCAAATGAAATACAATTTGGATAAAATGTTTTCGAACCCTTTGGAATTATGTTTTCCTGTAGTAATTGCTCCTAAAATGTGATATGAGCTTCATCACTGTCATACTAATCGATAAACACAATCTGATTAAACAAATAACACAAACAATTGTGCTTTTCATGTCTATATTGGACACATTGATCAAACATTCACTTTATATGCTGGAAAAAGTATGTGAACCTTTAGATTTAGTAACTGGTGGAACCTCCTTTAGCAGCAATTACCTCAACCAAATGTTTCCTCTAGCTGCTGATCAGTCCTAAACATTGGTTTGGGTGTATGCTCTTTACAGAATAGACATTATGTAAAATGACATTTTTGTGATGTCTTGCTTCAGGTCATGCAAGAGCATTTCAATTGTGTGAAGGTCAGGACTCTGACTTAGCCATTCAATTACAAGACATCTTGGCAAAGTAGTCCCAAACCATGATGCTCCCTCCATCATGCTTCATGGTTGGGATGAAGTTTTTGTGTTGGTATGCAGAGTTTTTCTTACTTTCAAACATAATGTTGCATATTTATGCCAGTGTGTTTCATTTTTGTCTCATCTGTCCACAGAACATTGCTCCAGCAGCACAGTAGAACATCCACATGATCTTTGGCAAACTTGAGACAAGCAACAATGGTTTTTGTTTTGGAAAGCTGGGATTTCCTCTATGGTACATTCCGAAGCACACCACTCTTGTTCAGAGTTTTTCTTATTGTGGACTCATAAACACAGACATTAGCCAGTGCAAGCCAGTGGTCATTCTTGCAGTGATTTGTGTTTGACGACAGGTCCTGGTGAGAGCAGCAATGGTACTGAATTTCTTCCATTTGTACACTATCTGCCTGAATGTGGATTGAAGGAGCTTTTGTAACTCTTTTGAGCCTTCTGAGGTCCTCTGAAACCTCTTTTGATCAGGGCATGTTTCACTTCGAAGA